>NW_028289062.1:342500-415210 GCF_059628265.1 Tinamus guttatus | reverse complement strand
GGAAAAAAAGCCCTTAAAGGGGGTGCCCGCTGCAGGACTGCCTAGGTGGGAGGAGAACTGCAAGCAAGCGCCTGTGCTGCGTGCAAATGTGTGTGCAAATGTGAGTGCATCTGTCTGCACATGTGTATGCAAGTGTGTGCATGTGTATGCATGTGTGCACCTGTGCGTGCAAGCGTGCACATGTCTGCATGTGTGCACGTGTGTGTCCCTTTTGTCCCTGATCGGGGGGGGAGGGGGAAGGGGGGAATCACCCTGGCGCAGACCCCTGCCCTGGCAAAACTCACCCCTCGACGCTGGCAGCACTAGAAACAGGGCGAGTTTCCCGTCCTAGAGCTGCACCTCGGCGACAGGCGGCAACGCCAGGTCTGCGCGAGCGTGTGCGCGCCCCGGTATTTGCTGCCAGGTGCCGTCCAAACTGCGGGACACGCGCCCGGCTGCGACCTGACGCGACTCACCCGCCGCCCGGCGCCTTCGGGGCGCTCTTGCCGAGCCCCTGCGATGCTCGCGGAGGGGAAGTTCGGGACGTTGGCAGTTGTACCCGACCCTCGTGGGCCCCCGAGCGGCCAGCAAGCCCGGCGGCTCTCACTCCTCCGCCCCCACGCTCGGAGCTTCTCCCCGCCATCTCTTCCGCCCGCGCTGACCTCCCCGTGGATGTTTTAAGAGGAGTTAAATAAATCAATGAACGCAGAGTGCTGCCGATAGCGTTAATTGCTTTCAGATAGCGGTTCATGCAGCGGGGGTGTGCTGTGAGCTCTCAGCCGAGGGGGAAGCCCAGGGCTGGCAGCCCCAAGCTCCTGCTTTTGGAGAGGAGGAACCTGAGGGTCCACATTGCCCTCAAGTTAGCCTTTGAAAACCCTGTTCAGCCAGGAATGGTTGGAACTAAGGGAAATCTTGTTCAAGAAATGGCAGCTGAGCTGCATCCTGGTTTTTGGAGGCATCATCCAAGAGAGGGGTGTCCTTATCCAGCAAGATATTACGGGAGTGGGGTATGTTGGTCTCTGTCCAGTCTGTTGCAGCCATGGTGAGTCTGGAGGAAGCTGGAGCTTCTGCTGAAAGGTTCCTCAGCATGAGGTGACCTTAAGCACATGGGACCTGGGGCCTTTCGTGGGCTCTGATTTACTGGGGGTTCTCCCATCACAGGAATGCTGCTCGGAGGGAGTCTCACCATGAGGCTTGGGAGCTTGGAGATGTTTTTACTTTTTTTGTGTTTACTAGGGGCGATGCCAGTGTGAGAGCCCAAGCCATGGGCCGTACCCTGCGGGAGAGCCATGCCGGGCACCGAGTCGCATCTCAGCAGGGCTGGCCTGGTACCGGCTGTGGTGGCACCACAAGGAGCTGGGGCTTCAGGACCCTCACGTCAGGCCAGGAAAGACCCATGGGGAAATTTCCCTCCAGTTTGGCCACAGGGGACATCGGCTGTGGGACATGGGGTGGATGCTGGCCCGAAGGTGCCACATCAGGTTCAGCCCAGCAGCCATTTGGGAGACATGGGTGGTGCTTGGTGGTCACCTAAGCAGCCTGTCTGTCTTGGGCAGATGTTTTTTGGGTGTCACGGTCCCTACGCTGCCCGTTGGTGGGTCCCCCGAGGTCAAAGGTACCCTTGGGCCACAGGGCATGTTGGTGATGCTCTCATGGAGAGGAGGAAGGATGGGCATGTTGGACAACTCATGGGCTGAGCAAGACGGAACGGACTCTCCAGCTCCATCCATGGGAAACCGACTCCGCTCGTGTCCTGACCACTCAGCCAGCTCAGGAAGCCCCTGGCCGAGTGAGGGGGGTGTTGGTGGGTGGCCGAGGCCGAAGGCTCCTGGCACTGGTGTCCACTGTAGCGCTGCCAACAGGTGCCCATCTCTGGTTAGCTGCAGACAGATCCCTTCCCGGCTGTGACTCACTGGCACAGATGTGATTTCTAATTAAATAGCAATTCTTCCCTGCGCCATTTATTTCTGTTTCTTTTGTATTTTGATTGGAACGTCAGTCAGGTTTCCACCAGTTTGTCAATTCCCCTTCCCCTACAGATTGCCTAGGAGAGATGTGAGACAACAGGCGGATGCACTGCCGGGCTCAGGGAACCTCCGAGTCCAGGTGCTATGAGAAAAACTCTGGGGAAGACACTGAGAAACACGGGGGGAGAAGGAAAAAACATCCCCTGTGCATGTGTTTTGGGGTACACAGTGTGTCCTGCCTGCCCCCGGGTGTGTAATCCAAATCCCGGCACTCCTTGATAACTAGAAATGGTGGAATGTCTTGGTGAGAGGGTCCATGATGGGCCCTGGGACTTGGAAGCCCATTACTTGCCATGGGAGAGGGGTCTTGTTTGCCAGGGGGCATCCACAGGGGAACTATCCATAAAAGGTGCCAGTATGCTTTGAAAAAGTGAAATGAATTTGTGCTTCCCCCTTGAAAAAAGAAAACCACAACAGCGCTTTGAAAAAACACCCTGCACTTTCAGGAGAAACCTGCTCCTGCAAGGAGACAGGGGCACCAGGAGGTGCTAAGCTTGGTGCTACCATCCCAAATTAACCTAGCTTGCTCCGGGCTCACATCAGGCCCTGGAGCAACACAGCATCCCAGCCCATAGCCCAGATGAGCGGGAAGGCAGAGGGTTCCTGCCAGGTACTCACCTGGGGCAGGTGGAACCACCCTGTAAAAGGGCCTCAAGACGTTCAGGAGCTCCTTGAGGGTGCTGAGCGAGGGCGTTCTTTGGGATCTGAGGTGTCGGTGAAGGGGAGGTGACATCCATGCAGCCTGTGGAGACCCTGGCAGAGGGTGAGTACCCTCCAGCAGGACATCTTCTCCTGGGATTTGGCCATTTGAGGGTTGCACCCTGACTTGCATGCAGCAAACAAGCATCCTGGGGTGTCTCTTCCATGCAGGCCTGGGCTTTGTCCTGCAGCTCCCTGTCAAGCCCTCCTGTGCATGGGTGGACTCCCAAATCCAAGTGCCTTTTGCTTTGTTATTAATATCTCACTGGGGGAAGAAGCCAAATGGATTTCCACTGAAGTAGGAAACGAAGCAGGCAGGGAGTAGGGAGAGCAAATATTAGCGGTCTAAATGGGCTCTTGTTTTACCAGCAGAACTGCTATTAATCACGAGGAAAGCGAGGAAAGCGGAGCCAGCACAGGATTGTGCTGCCCATGACTTAGCTCTGCAAACACTTGCGGGAATTGGTGGTGGGGTGACCTGTTGAAAGCAGCAAAGCTGAGCTGCAAGCACCAGCTTTGCTAGTGCAGTGTGGGTCTGCGGAGGAAAACAGGCTCTTGGAGGATGAGTATGGGCAGGAAGAGCTGCGGGTGCTGTTCCTGGCTGGGCTGCAGGTCCCGGTAGTGCCTTGTGCCTCAGTTTCCCCTCGGGTCTCAGCCCAGCCTCCCTGGGAGGGTTGATGCTGAAGCCTCTGTCCTGCTGCCTGCATGTGCACGTGGCCACCCCGGCGGGAGCGGGTGTTTATTTGCTGTCATATTTTACATGGAAATCCTTAATAAAGACGCTGATTTGAAGAAGTGCAGCGACAGCGCACTTTGTCACATTCGATCACGATGACGGCCGTGGCAGCCCAGCTGGCCAGGCCTGGCGCCATGGGGAGGGTTGCGGCGGCTGGAGCTGCTACAAGGGTGGAGGGCTGCAAACTGGGGCCAGACATCCCTGAAAAAGCCTTTATTTTTTTTCTCCCCCACTGCGTTTTGCATCCCCTGGTGCAGTCAAAGGCTAAACACTGCTTCCCGTGGGGGGAAATGTGGTGCAATAAGGGATGTTGGATCCGTGCGCTCGCCTCTCCTGGGACGGCTGCAGCATCAGAAGGAAGTGCTGATTTGGCCCCGGTCATGTCCCTTCTAACTTTTTCCGGCCCTGGGGCACCCACATTTCAGGATGTCTCTTGTTAGGGCATTAGCAGTGGTGCAAGGCACTTGCAGAGGCTGGAGTCGTCTTTGGGGACACCCTCGCGAGGAGAATACGGAGGAGATGGGCCCGACCCGGTGGCAACCTGCACCAAGGGGACCTTGTACTAATCTCATTTCCCAGTGTTGCAACGCGCCTGCCTGGAGGATTAGAGTGGCTCCTTGGGCTTCATTTACATTTTTAACCGCCTTGCAGTGACCTTATCCTGGTTTCTTGTTCCTGTCTGTCCTCTGAGTGTCTGCAGGGACCAAGCTGTGCCGGTGCGTGTGGATGCTCCAGAGTGCCCAAGCAGGGCTATAAATAGGGAGGATGAAATCCATGGGTTTAGGGATGGAGAATGTGCGGGGTGTTTGCTTGGGAGACCTGAAACAGCTCATAGGCCCTCAGTGGGGAGTGGTGATTCCCTGCGTGACCAGTGTCACCACCTCAGAGGGGAAAACGAATTCCTGTCAAAGGTGGTTTCTGGATTGAAATAGAATGGGGAAAGCAAATTTGCAGGGGATTTCTGAATGAAAATCCCCTTTCAGCCACAGTTGCTTGTTGAAATGTTGCATTGAGAGATAGTTGGCTTCCCCTGAGCACAAATAGCGCTTTGAAACTTGGACAAAGGGGTGGAAATCTGGGGGTTGCCAAGCATTCTGTGGTTTGGGGATGGATTTTATTTCATTTTTTTTTCCTGGAAAACTTTGCCTGTTGCTGCTCCAGGGCTGTGCTTCACATGGCTAAATAGCTCAGCTGGGAAAATCCCCTGACGAGCAGAAGATGGGGCTGGGTAAGTCCACCAGGGTGCCTTCTGATGCCTGTCACACATGCAGGAGATGTTGAGCACAAATTGCAGGCTGAAAGCCCATATAGGACCCAAATGTTACTTGCTTTTTGGTCTTATTTTATGTATTAAGTCTGCTGTGCTTCATGGCAGGATTAATGTGCAGTGCACAGAGCAGCTCCAGGCGGTGGGAGGGCCTTGTGCTCGCGTGCCTTGCTCCTCATCTCCGCTGATGGCTCTTGCTCCGATAACCTCGCTAGTTAGAGAGATCCGTAACGTCCTGGCTCGCTTGCGGCTCCGCGTGCCTGCACCCAGCACAGCCACGTTCCAGCCCCTGGGAAAGGCGCAGGCGGTGCCGCCTCGGACCCGAGGCCGGTCCAGGCTTTCCGTGTGGATTCTCCCGGAGCGCGATGGGCTCTGGCAGCATTGGGTTGCCATGGCTACCCCCGCATGGCCCCAGGAGCCAGGGCCGTGCACACCGACATGCGACTACCTGGGAAATTAAAGGCAGCGGCGCTGCGGATCTGCTGACTCACTGCTGGCTCGTATTTATAGGCAAGGCTCCCCTCGGGATGCTAATAATAATAATATCCTTTGCTAATGGCAAAGGCCACTGCTGAGAGCTTGCTGGCATAGGGATGCGGGGCTTTCCCAAAAAGGCTGTGAATCACCCCAAAATGCCTCTGGGAGTCACCAGGGAGCAGGCAGGAGCTGACCTGGACGCCCAGCCGAAGTGCGGGGACCAAACTGTGTGTGGGATGAGCCACATCCGCATCATCCTGCGCTCTGGATGTTATTCCTTCCTTGCCAGCAAGGGTCTCCTGGTTTTCTCCATCGCCCAGCCAGGGCTGCCCACCCTGCTGTCCCCAGTGTGACCGTCACTGAACCTGCCAGGCGGTGACCACCCTGGGGAGAAGCGTTTAAATGTTGATGTCAACGTTTTGCAGCAACTTTTAAGACACTGGCAGTTTTGCATGGAATATCCTCCAGATGAATATTTTAAATGGACTTTAGTAAGATGCTAATGGGTTTTCACAGTTGATGAAATTAAGGCCAAGTTCCTTCAAACCTTGAGGAGCTGACTTTGAAGGGCTTGTTTTTTTTTTTTTTATCCTGTGTTTTTTCTTTTCTTTCTTTTTTTTTTCTTTTTTTCTTTCTTTTTTTTTTTTTTTTTTGGCAATTCCTTCTCTGGGCAATGCAGCAAGCTGTTTTCTTTCCTCCCTGCAAAGACAGGCAGTCGCATCCATAAGGTTCCTGCTGTGTTTACAAAGATGGTGCAATGAGAACCAGGAAGCTCATCAGGGAGGGGGGGAAAAATGGGGGAAATCTACCCTTCTAAGGCTGCAGAGTGGCTGTAGGGCTGGATCTTGAAGGAAAAGAGTCCCCTGCTTGCTGGGGTAACGGTGCTGCTGTGCGTGGAATTGCACAGCAGGGATCTCTTCTGTTGGACCCTCAAAAGACAGGGAATTAACTGCACCTGCTCAAGGCGGAACATCAAGGTCCTGATTATACAGCAAAATGCTGCTTTGGTGTCAGGGCTAGATGGCTTTGGAATTTGTGCTTGTGTTTGGGGGTTTTAGTGTAAAAAGAGGGAAGGGAGCAGGGCCAGCGTGTCACTTGTCCCCCTCGTCTGGATTTAATGTCGTTTAATGTAATGTCATTTAATGAGAGGTTGTGGAGTCTCCTTTCTCTGGAGATCTTTCAAACCCTCCTGGATGCCACCCTGTGCTCTGCGTGTCCCTGCTGGGGCAGGGGGTTGGACTAGATGATCTCTACAGGTCCCTGTCACCTCAACCACTCTGTGATGCTGTAATGTTACAGCTTTTCTTGTGCTTGCTGTTGAGTGTTGATCCTTACAATGCTGCAGGTATCTTGGTTTTTATTTTTTCTTTATTTTATTTTTTCCCCCTAGCTTATGCCCAAAAGAGCCTTTCCCCTGCTCTGCTGGGCATGCTTAGCAGTGCATCCATCCCTCCCCGGGAGCAGGGATACATTTGATGAAAATGCAAGGGATTTAAGTCTTCACAACTTGGAAAGGATTAGCCAAATTTTCTTCAAACCTCCTTGACCTCCTAGGCGCTGCCGAGATGTGAGTGCAGCCTCCGAAGGCACCGCTTTAGTTCCGCAGGCTCCAACCTCCCCACGTCAAGGCGCTCACTGCAAGGCTCGGGATTAGCCATTGCGCTCCCTTCCTCGCGCTCTCCCCTTGCTGAGAGCTGCATGTTTAGGCATAGGAGCAGCTACAAGATATATATTATTTTTCCCTTATAGCTTGTCTGGAAAACAGCATGTTTTGAAGGCGCTTTGCTCGCGTGTGGGCAGGCGTGAGGAGGGTGCTGCGTGTTTGGGTGCTGTGTCTGTGCTGGTGCTTTCCTGGGAACGGAGGGTGTCAGAAGGGGTGAGGATGAAAATTATACGGAGGCACTTGCCCACTCGAGGCTGAGACCCAATCAACTCATTTCACATACAGCCATTGAATTGCAGGGGCTTTGTCCTCCAAAAGCACCGGCTGCATCCGAGAGGGAGGATGCTGCTCCCCATCCTTTTCCAGATCCCATGAGCACAGTGTCCTCTAGTGACCTCGGAGATAAGCAAATGCATCAGGAAAGCTGGACTTTTGTATTTTTCCCTGCACCTCCCTTGTTTCCGTTGCAAAAATTGCAGGGGCCATCCCTCATTTTGCCTTACTTCAGAGGCCACGAGAATCCAGGTGGACGTTGGGGATGCCCAGTGTGTTGGGTCCCCATCCTGGGCACCGCTGGGTCCCTTCCCTGCTCCTGGCAGCTTCTGGAGGGCTCACGGTGGGGACAGGGCTGTCTGTGCCCCGGGTAAATATAGCGGTGGTGAGAGCACGTCTGCATGCGTGTGACAGCCTGTGCAGCCAAGAGCTATTTTTAGGAGCGCTGGCAGAGGACACACACGCGCACGGATCTAATCACAGCTTCTCCCAGGCAAATGTTCCCATTCTCCGGCTTTTGAGCCCCGCTTTGATTTCCTTCGCCAACCCACCTCAAACTCCGTGGAAATCTCGGCTTGGAAAAGCCCGGGTCTTTCACCAAAATGCATCAGGTTCTGAGCGGGGCTGCGGTGGCGAGAGTGCAACTTTGGGACAAAAAGCTGCTTTTCTTGTAGGGGAAAAAAGGAAAAGACTTTTAATCGAGTAGTGAATTTGGAATAAAGATTATTCTCAAGCAGAACCACCATTAAAAAAAATCTCAGTGAATGAGATGCTCAACACATCCTAGTGGACACATTGGCATGTTCCGCTTTGATAGGGCTGTTACTTTTGATGTTCCCCCATATCCAAATTAAAGTGATGCATTTATGATTGAAAGGAATAGAAACCTAAAATAAAAATATAGCTGAAGAGGCCCTTAATAGCTTGAAATTTTGGAGTGGAGGGAAAAAAAAAAGCAAAATAGATGTTTGCAATCATTGGGATTGCTAAATATTCTTTTTTTCTTGGGGGGGAAAATAGAGCACTGCAGGTGGAGAACCACGGGCTGCTGCCGGCTGGGTTCCTGCACTGCTGGGGAAAAGCCCTTTTCAATTCTGGGCTGGAAATGAAAAACCGACATCATGGGAGAAATTGGGAAGAAAATGGCTCTTGGCTGCAGCTCGGAGCTGCCGGTGCTGCCGCCATGGGATGGCCCCATCCCGGGCAGCCCTGGCTCCTCCAACCAACCCAGGCAAAGCACGGAAGAAATATATTTCCTAAATGGGCTATTTGCTTTCCGTTACCATTCGACATAAACACGGCTTTTGTCTCATAGCGAAGATGCACTCGTGCTTTTATAAGCCGTCTTAAGCACCACTTCTTACATCAATGACTTTAAACGAAAAAAGAAAGCGCTCTGGAATACAAATGTGGCATTTACTTCCTTAATGCCTCTCCTGTGCTAAGCTACCTTCAAACCCATCAGAGACACTTTAATATATTGAACAGAACTCCCCTCATTTTGATGCTAATGCAGCATTTCATGCAGATAATGTGCTTGAATCATGCACTGAAATACATTAAAGGTGAAAGCTGGAGCTTGGGGGAAGCCGCCTGCCCCCCGCAGCTGCCGCCTCCTTCCCCGCTTTGCCTCCGTGAGCTGGGACCCAGCAGGTCCCTCCGAGCATCCTGGGTCTTATTTTGCTTTAAGTGTCTTTTAAGCAATTAAAAATCCCAGGTTTTCCTGGTTTTTTCATGCTTTATGTGCTGTGAGATGCTGCATGCTTTGGGTGAAAAGGGGTTTTGGCAGCTTGCAGAGGATGAGCTCCCAAGGGATGAAATAGTCTGGTCTGGGTTAAGCCTCCAGCAGGGATAGATCTTGCTCCAGGATGTGCTGATGGCCAAGGACGGGTTTCAAAGCCCCCAATGGTTGGACTCAATCTTGAAGGTCTTTTCCAATCATAATGATTCTATGATTCAAAAATCAGCAACAGGCTCTTCTTGCCCTGCATTTGCTTCTTTTGGTCCTACGCCATCTCATCTTGACCTCTGTCAGATGCAGGGCCCTGATTGTTCATCCCACCCAGACCTTTTCCTAATCCTCTTGTTCTTCCAGAGCATGAGGTTACGGAAGCATCTTCATCATCTCTGAGGGTGGAAGAGCAACTGCTTCCTCCTGTCAGTGCCCAAAGTCAAAGCTAATAATAAAAAGAGCTTCAAATTTGAGTCAACGGGAAACAAATGCACTTTTTTTCCCTCGTCTCTCTTTCTTGGAGGAAAAAAAAAAAAAAAAAAAAGCTACTTATGAAGTTTCCATTTTGGGTCAGTATGTGTCACAGGCCCTGACAAGAAGCTCTTCATTAAAACGAAATTAATTTATTTGTGGCAAGCTCGTTTAGTTTTGAAGAAATCAAAGCAAGGCACGTCAGCATCGGCAACTGCTTCAGCTGTGTTTCTTTGCAACTGTGTGCAGTGAAAAAAAATACAAAAACAAGCCCAAAAACCGTGTCAGACATCTGCCTGCAGCACCTGGGGGTCTCTCTGCTTCCTGGTGCCGGCTCCTGAATCTAGGTGGGAGCAAACCCAGGCTCTGCGCTTCCTGTGAGGAGGAGGAGGAGGAGGAGGAGGAGGAGGGTGCTTGGCTTGCTGGGTGCCCCTTCCCTGGCATCGTCCTGGTGTCCGGCACTGCCAGCCGGGTTGTTCTCTCAGGGATGGAGCCGCGGGTGTCCCAGCGTGGTGGTGGGACTCGGTGGGTTGGCAGGTGGTATCCACATGGCTCCCCTTCCTTCCCGGCTGTCTTGCATCCTGTGCTGCTCCTTCCCGGTTAGTGAGTGTCCCCAGGCGTGACGTGCATGCAGCGTCCAGCACTAGCAGCCCTATGAGCCCGGGGTACAATGTCTATCCTTAAATGCCACACTCCGATGCTTCCCGTTTGCGTGTCCAGCCCAGGTGCTTCCATGAGCATCTTCTGCAGAGCTTCATTAGCCCTTTCAAGGACTGCAAGCCTGTGGGTACAGCAGCCATGGTGACATTCCCATAGCGCGTATCCTCGCGAAGGGATCCCCTCTGGCAGACAGGGCCATTGTATCCGCCCTCTGGTGTGGATTCTCTGGTGGATAATCGATGGCAATCTGATCGCCTTTTCCCCTTTGCTCTCCCATCAATTGCAGGGACTCATGAAGCACCTGCTCTTCTCTTGGCCACTTCTGTTAGCAGAATGTGTAACTCGGTTTGTCGCTGTCAGATCTGCTGGAAACGCTCAGTGGCTTGGGAGAGGGTGAGGAGGGAGGGATGCAGCACGGCGACAGAGCCCTCTTGCCCAGGTGAGCAGCCAGGCGGGGAGAAGAGCAGCTCTTGTCCATCGGGATCTTACCGGTGGGGAAGGGAGCACAGCCTCTGCTCGCCCCCAGTGAGCCTTATTTCTGCACTCAAACATTACCAGTCCTTGAGCACCAGGGAGGAGGGCAGTGGGGAGGAAGGCTTTTTATCAGGAAGCAGTTATTTGCTTAATTGAATTGCTCCTGCTAACGGCAATGAGGAGAAGAGGAGCGCAAAATTAGGTTTCTGAGAGCAAACCCGCCCGTGAAGCAGAGGAAGGGCTGATCCCTGCGGGGTCCCTGCGCGGTGTGGACCCGGCGCCGCTGCTGAGCTGTCCCCGCTCCAGGGCTGGCGGCTTCCTGGGGTTTAGCCCAAAAGGGACAGAGGAGACAAAGCCCCTCCAGCCGGAGCTGGAGCCGGCGTGGGAGCAGCTGGGGCGGCCTCTGTTGGCCCGTTCGACTTCTGCCATTAGCTGAAGAGCGTCAGCCTCACGTTCCACCTCCAGCAGTGCCCATGGGCTGCTCTGGGTGCCCATCTGGGTCCCACCACACTGCATACCTGAGCCCTGCTCCTCAAGCTCCCACTGTCCGTTCCTCCATCCAAAAAGCAGCAGAGCCACCACTGTGCCATTGGTGGGGACGGTGCTGGGCACACAGAGGCCTCTGTGCACTCTCCCTAGGAGGCAGGGCTATGCCGATGGCCCTGTGGTATCTGTGGAAGATGATTTAAAGGTTACCGAAATGTTCCTGCTTCTCCCTAGTCCTTTACTATTATTATTATACATATATTTTTAAGGGTTTTTCAAATCGCTTGGCACAAACTGTTTCAGTGTCACTGACTCCACAGCGGATTGGCTCCACTCCGGGTCCTGCTGCCCCTGCCCCTGCCCCTCTGGATCCCGGTCGCTCCCGGCCTTATCCAAATCGATGAACACATCTGCACTCTCCTCTGTGTCCTGCTCCCCTCCGCCACCCTCCTGCCTCCTCGCCTGCAAAGTGGCTCCCTGGCAGCCCGACGCGCTCGATCTCTCCAGGAACTGGGAGCAGATGAAAGAGTTTCCGATGACGGGGCCTTTCTGCTGTGTTTTTATGAAATCATTTTGCATCAAAAGGCTTTACAAGCATGCGGCGCCTTACCGCTGCTTTGTGCTGAGGTGGCCTTGAAGAGCTGTCGCTGAACCCAGGGCATCCCTTTGGCGCATTTGTCTGCATGCACAGTGCAAAATATCCACCGCCAGGAACAGGAGGAGAGCCGAGGGGGCCAAGAAAGCGGGTTTGGCCGAACGCTGCGATTCCTCTGGGACACCCATCCTGGGGTTGCTCTTTCTGCTGCCCTGCAAAACCGTCTGCTCTGACCCCAAAAGTTGGAATGTTGAGGAAAAGCTTGTGCAACGGCTCCAGCAGACCTGGATCTCCTTGCAGGACCTTTCTGTGCCCAAACCCCTGTGGATGAATCCCCAGACTCAGTTCGGTGCATCCATGGCCAAGGGGGCTCAGATTAGCAGCCAGCAGCGGAGATGGCTGGGCAGCTGGATGGAAGGTGAGGGGGCTCCGTACATCTTCAAGGTGATTGCAGTGATTAATTAGCTTCCGCAGGTATCTAACAAGGATGTGATGTAGATGGGGGGCATCTGGGTGGGTACTGTGGGGAAGCAGTGGCCATGGTGGTGGTAAGGAGAGGATGGGTGCCCTTCAACCTCCGGTGAGTACAAGGACTTTGCCCTGTGTGGGTCTTTGGGGGACCCTGGTTTGGGTCAGTGCTATGGGCTCTGAAAAGTAGGAGCGGGCTCATTTTTCCTTTTCCTCCCCATATTTGGTCTGAGATCTTGGAAGGGTTCGTGCTGGGGAGGCCCAACCATGCTGCAGCGGTTGCGCCTGATCAAAAGCCTGGGTGAAGGCCTTCAACCACTTCTAGATCTGTTCTTGTTAAGCCCACTTGAGACTGTTTTTTATTAGATTGCAGGCTCTGCTGATAAAGATAACTTGACTTAATGCACTTGGACTTCTGTGAAGCATTTGACTTATGCACCCGAGTTGGATAAAAATACAGCTGCGTACGAGCCCCGTGCAGCCCATGCTAAATGGATTAAAAGCTAGTTAAGGGAAGAGCTTCAGTGTTGCAGAGGTTCCCATGCTCCTCCTTCAGCTTTCTGAGGTATTTGTTACTGATCTGGAAAAAGACTAGAAAATAGGTGCTGGAAAGGGAACCATCTTTAAAAGCACTTATCCGTACGAAAATACCAAGGAACCGATGCTGGTTGCTCCGGATGGCTGGGCTGAGAGGGACCTTCTGGGAAGCGGCTCAGCTACTGGGCTTGGATCCAGCATCTCCCATCAAATATCTCCCTTGGTGGGTCCAAGGGAGACGCTGGCAGGGGGTGACCCAGACATGCCAGGGCAGCACCAAGGGAGATGATTCCTCGTAGACTGATGAGGAAGTTACTCTGGTCTAGGCAAAGCTCAAACCCAAACTGCATCAGAGCCTTCCTCCTGCCAGGATTGGAGCTTTCCTCTCTAGGTTTATTTTGCCCCTCAACACACCAGTGAGTGCTGATCAGAGCTTGCTCTCCAATCTGGGTCCTCCCGTGTTCCCTGACCCCACCACCCCAGGTGCTTGGAAAGGTGCCTTTTAATTGCCAGCCACTTGCTTCTCCTCTCATTAACAACCTTGCAGGCATTTAGTAAAGGATGCTCTTTGTTCATAATTACTCAGAAAAGGTGATTCTGAGCTCCCAGAAGCAAACTCATTTTCACCTAACAGGAAATGAATTTTCTTTTCTTTTCCCAAAATCGGTGTGTTGAGAGAGACTGTGTGTTTTACGGGCGAGCTCCAAGGGTGGTTTGATCTTGCAAAGTGCTGCTTAGGGATGCGCGGGCTTCGCTCGCTCTTCCTTCTCCAGCGCCTTGGAGAGCCTCAGAACAGCAGCCCAGGGCACAGACAGCTCCTGTTTTCAAGGGAACAAAAAGCTCTGCTGGGTGGGAATTGCCTCCAGCTCAACGAACACACTCGCACCTGCTGCAGCGTGTGCATGCCATGGCACGGGCAGCTTGTGCATGCAGGCGGTCGCTATCTTGGTTGACGACACAAGTTGCACCTTGCTCTGCTCTGCCCTTGCTGGACTCTTTGTCCCCAAGCTGGCAGGGACTTTTTGCCTTTAGGATCCTTCACATTACGTGGTAGGGGCTGAGTTTCCGCGGGTGCTCTCCTGTTGGCGATGGGGGTGGAAGAGCCTCCAAGTCACACGAGTCACGTCTGGCTGTGATGACTGGCGAAGTTGGTGGGTGACGCGCACGCTGGACGTCACACCACGAGGTGCCATGCCAGGTGGGATCGAAGCTCACCAATGCTCACAGGAGCAACCCCGGACCCTGAAACAGCTTTTCTGCCTTGCCAGGTGGCCACCACCACCCCACGCTCGTGGCGGCGGCCTCCAATGTTTTCATTTTCCTACCTGGAGTTGGCCAGCATCAGAACTAGTTTGTCACATAACTGATACAGGGCACAGGGGCTGGCCCAGATACCCCCATAACACATTTGTGTGACCCATGCCCAGCACAGAAACAGGTTTCTGGGCTGGCCCCCCTAGCAGAGATGCGACCCAGAAGGTGACCGTCACCTTGTTCTCAGGCCTGGTGAGGGCTCCTCATCCCCCAACAAAGCCGCCCATGGTTTTCTTCCCCTTTCTGCTCTTCATCCACCCCATAATGAGGCCATTAACTCATTAATGTAATTAATTTGCTGCAGCCCTGTAACCTGCTGCTCTGTTTATCGCTGCCTCCTCCTAACGCAGTTGCCTCTCCCGCTCCGACACGGGAAGTGGGTGCGAAGCTGGTGAGTTTATTTTGTCATTAGCTGTCAGTGCTGCCTTAATAAATCCTCCGGTGAGACTGGAGCAGGGAGTAATTATGGCAGCTGCCAAAGCAAAAGAAGGAGCTGCAGGAAAATCCACAGCCAGGTTTGCACTTAAGGCTGGCGGCTCCCAATTAGCACCCAGCGATGGTGCGGCCACATTTAAAGTCGCGGCCGTAGGTCCCCTGGATGGATTTTCGGCTGATTTTGTGCATCCCATTGCATGGAGTCAGAGACGCCTCCTCCCTACAGCGTTGGGGCTGCAGCTCGGTGGGATCTCGCTGACCATCCGCAAGGAAGGCGGGCGCCTTTGGAGGCGGCAGCTCCTCCACTTCTTTCCCGACTGATCTTCAAAAGCCCTTTGAAGTCCGGGAAATCAGTGGGGTTGCAATTTTTTTTTCTTTTTTCTTGGCTACAAAACTTTATATACTCAGTTTTTAATGAGGAAGAGGCTCGTCGGCTTCCATCGAGCGGGGCCAGCCAGCGGGACGTGGCACTGGTGGCTGGAGCAAGCAGCAGGACCTAAACAGCTAGGGAGGACTTTCCCTTGAAGGAGGCTTGAAACGTCCCCCGGGATCTCCCCGTGCAACCTCCGCTTCCTCAGCTGAGGAATCAGTGCAATACCCCCTGCTGAACTGATTTCTCCGCTGCGGTGATTTTATTGTTATTATTATTTGCAACACTTCAATATAATCTCAACACGCGCCACTGCTCGGAGCGACTTATTCAGAGCAGGCAAATCCTGCAGGTGCTTCGCCGCCGGCAGCGCCAGCCACAAAATTGCGCCACGTTGTTTATCCCTTGTTTGCACCTCGGTTTTAATTTTAGCTTTCCCTGCGGTTCGCTGGGGGCTGAGCAGCACCAACTCCTCCTTGCCTGCCTTGTTGGTTTGGTTTATTTTTTCCTGTGCAAGTAGCTAGACGAATGTAGACAGGGCTCCAGTTAAATTGCAGGCAGGACAAAACACGGGAGCACGCTCCTATTTAATAATACCATAACACGGATATTACTCTTAGGGGTTTGTCAGGCAGCAGCTGGTATTATTAAATTCTTCACGCTCTGTGCTGCTCTTAGCCCGTGCGCTCGCTGCCGCCGGAGTGACAGTCGTCTTGGAGACAAGCAGCTTCCCAGGCCGCCGAGGGACGCGGGGCCTCGGGCCGGACACCTTGGGCTGCCCGGAGCCCCGTTCACGTTCAAACTGAAGCGATGACTGTGTTGGGAATAAAGAATAAAGTTAACCCCTTCCATAGGAAGCTTTAAGTCAACTTTTGGGGAGAGTTTCTGTCCGTGTGTCCTGTTGCCCATTCCTCCTTGGGGCTGGTTCATTCTGCTGGGGCTGATTTATTCCACTGGCCAACTTCCATCAGATTCAGGGGTGGTATCTCAGGGGCAAACAGACCCTCTGAGTTTTGTAAAAGAAGTCATCTGAAGTGAAGCGATGGCTTCACGTAGAGACCCCCAATGGGCTGTTAACCCTGTTATTAGCCGCCAGAGAATCCCCTGCAGCACCTATTTAAAAAGCATATTTCCTCTGTGGGGTTGCCCAGCCCTTCAGCAACCTGCCCGGGTCCCAACTGCTTGGGGCACTTAGCCTAATAATTACCCTTATTAGTTAGGCTGCGGCCTATTAGAGGGCTGAGCTGCAGTTGTGGGTGATGTTGTGCTGAGGGTGGAGGGGCTTCGTGCTTGGCCAAGGTGGGTGCAGGGTCTGACTGTCAACGTCCCCAGGGCCTGGGCACCGAGTGGTGACTGTGGGGTGGCCTGCGGGGACGCATGGGGATGTGGGGCCACAGGGGTTGGGGGCTGCTTGACCTCCTGAGGACCCCATGCAGGGTCCTGGGTGCAGTGACAGCATCCTGAGCCCATGCTGTAGCCTTAACTAATCTTACGGGGTTTTTAATGATATTTTAGTATTCCTTGGGGGTTTTTGTGCAGCTCCCTGTAAATAAGCAGGTTAGAGGCAGGCAGGAGGGAAAGGCCTGGGTGAGATGGGCAGGGGAGACCAGAATCGCCCAGGCTTCATCTCGGCGCTCACCAAGCGAAGGACTTTTTGCTTGAGAAATTTCAAGGGGTTTGGGAAATGTCAAAATAACAACTGTGCTCTTCAGCGTCCTCATCTGGAGCAGCATGTGCTCGTGTCCCTCGTCTCCAACATAGGCCTAAATGAGAAAGAAAAAGGCCTTGTCTGAGTGCAGGGATCCCGAGTTGGATTTTTCTGGGAGGAGGAGGATGCTCTGTGCTCTGGAACATATTCCAGAGGGAAGGAAATTCCCCCTGTCATGTGTCGAGATAGGTGTGAGAGACCTAGAGCAAGAAGAGCCTTAGCCCCCTGTCCCAGGTAATTTATTCCCTTGATTTTGTGCCATCTGAAGCACCTGTAAAATAGCTGTGTGGGCTTTCCATATGGCTTGCTATTATTTTCCAGGGTACAGAAAACAGATTGCTGGAAGAACTCCCTGTTCTGTGGCTTGTGCTATTTTTTTATTATTTTTTTAATTTTTTTGAACCAGAGCAGTAGTCAGCGCTGTTCCCTCTCTGCAGAGAGCGCTCCTAGCGCATCGCGACGCGGGAAGAGGCTTGGAGCGTTTGATCAAGAGCTGCCGCCGCCTCTTTCCTGCATGGGTTGCAAGAAAAGCCAATGCCTAAAATTTCAGGTTGAATGCCTCAAATTAATGATCCGTTCTTGGAGGCAGCTCGGGAAGGTCCTGGTGTTGCGCTAGGGAGCTTGGGGGAAAGTTGCCCGGCGGCTTCTCTGCTTTGGGGGGTCCACAACGTCCCCCCTGAATGACGTGTGTGTCACCGAGAGCAGCGGCAACGAGGTGGCCGTGGGCCCGTGCCCGGCAGCGCTCGTCCCCGCGCATCTCCTGCGTCCCTCAGATGTTGCATTGAAATTCAAATCGCATCTCCCCGACTGCCGGATCTCTTTGTTGCTTCTTCAAATGACTAATTGTCACTTTTCTTAATAAGGCGGTGACACGGGGAGGTGAAGGGGGGTTGTAATAATAGTCACAAAAAGGGGAAAAGAGGGGGAAAAAAAAGGAAGAAAAAAAACGAATAGGGGGTTGGAGAAATAGAAGTGCAAACACCAGGGATAGTAAATCTCTCCCTCCTTTCCATGCAGCAGCAGCTGCTGTGCTCCCAGGCCCTTCGTCATCCTCGCTGTGCTTATTTGGAGCAGTGCGTTTGCTGGGGAGAGCACCGAGGTTCCTGCTATCTTTACTCGCACTCTGTTTTTTTTTTAACTGTCTGGAAATAGCTGGGAAGGAGAGGCAGGCTCATGCAGAGCCCCCGTGCCCATCCCGAGCGGGTGTCCCCTCCGTGGGATAGGAAATTACGCCGAGATCCCTGCAAGTTGCATGGTGGGATGTGTTGGGAAGGCTCTGGCACGGAGGTGGCAAGCAGGGGTGAACACCGGTCCTGGGAGGTGCCTTGGCCTCCCCATCCATCACGTTGGACAGAAAGGGGCGGAAACTATGGGAGAACCTGGCTTGGAACTGAACAGAAGCCAGAGCCTGGGAGCAGATGAACGTGACTTGGGCACGCGAGGAAGGGCTCACCCGGCCCCTGACTCTCTTGCTGTTAACTGCTGCCAGCCGGGTGCCAGCTGCCTGCTTTACGGTGCCGATAAAAGTCCGATGGAGACGTAAAAATGCACCTGGCATAACTGGGATTGATTTAAAAGCCGGCGGAGGATGTAGAGGCCGTGCAGGTGCACCCGGCATTGAGCTAGCAGCAGCTCGGCAAAGCCTGCAGCCACAGCACGGAGTAACGAGGGCACCGTGGCAGCCTGCGGGGGGACAAAAAAGGCCTCCTTTAAAAAAAAGTGTTGATGTGTTTAATTTTGAGTAATGAAAGTGAAGCGCGTAAGGTCTGTGGTATCTCTGTTCTTGCCCCTCCAGCAGTTTCATATCCTGTTGTAATAACGGCACGGATGGAGCGGTGGTGGGAGGACCGGGCAGCACAGCTGCCCCCTCTTCCCTCCTCCTCTCTTTTTTCTGGAAAAAAAGATATGTAAGTATAAAACTATATATAAAATATAAATATAATGTATATATATATATATATAAACATAAAACAGGATCTGCCTGGGTGCAGATGCTCCCCTTGTCTACGCGCGGTGCCGAGTGGCCGTGTCTCTCTGAACAGCATCCGAAGCCCCTGATGCTCTGGTAAAGACAGCTTTGTGTGTGGCTTTTTCTTTTAGCCTTGTGTTGCTCTGGTCCCGGTATCGGAGCAGCCTGAGAAATGCTGTTTCTGAGAGGATGGGGATGCTCTGCCTCCTGGCTGTCTTTTGGCTTATGTCTGTTTTACCGCTCGCCCTCTGTAGCATCTGAGTCTCTTCCATCCCTGTACGGAGGAGGATGTGATTTATCCGTCTCTCCCCAGGCCAGGCTGTAGCAATTTGCAGCATTATAGATTAATTTTGCAAATAAGGCAAAGCCTTGGGCTTGTCTGGTCCATGAAATGCAGAGATCTCCCTTACTGGGCAATGGAAAAATATACAAATTTCCCACCCACAGCGAGCTGCAGTGTAAATGCTCAGTGCAAGCTGTGTTGAAGCTGCCCTGGTGGCTCTCGCGCATCCGAGGGATGTTTGCAGGTCGCGCTCGTTTGCGCTGTAGAAACACGGTGAGAATATTGTCAACTTTCGGTAATTTATTCCACCTTTGCCTTTTTTTATTTGTCACTATGGTAACTACAAAGTAAAGATCAAAGTGGCGTGCAAACAGCAGGAAAAGGTGTTATTTCTTTTTTTATCTGCACAAATCACCTAAACGTGTCCTTTTTCCCTGCCATTCAGAAAAGAAAAAAAAAATATTCCTTGCTGCTGGCTGGTGTCAGGTGGCACAGGGTGGCTGGAGACTGCTTGGGCTGACAAAAAGAAGGAGAGATTGGGAAGATCCTTGTGCTTGGAGCAGCGTCCTGTGATGCAGCTGGGCATCGCCCCCTCCAAGGCGACCCATTCCATCCCTTTGGCCGGCGTTGAATTGACACCCAGGGTCTTATGAAGCTGGAATGCGTGCCAAGGGCTTGCATATCTGCAAATCCCTGCATTCAGACGCGCTGCAGTAAAGGTCAGGCACGGCCACGTGTGAAACTTGGCAGCTGCGGCCAGGCAAAAGCTGCGTTGGAGGCAAAGGTGGCAGCCGCCCAGCGAGAGCGCACGAGTGAGCAAAATGGGGCCGCTTTCTGCATCCAGCCCCTTTTCCAATGATTTTTGTTGCCGGAAGGCTGCTGTTTCTTCTTTCTTCTTCTTCTTGTTGGAAGTAGGAGCTTCTTCCTGGGTGGTTTTTCCCCTGGTGGGAGCTGCTCACCTCCAACTGGGAACTGGGGAAACTGGGAAACCCGCTGGCTCTGCTGCTCGGTGGGATGCGCTGAAACCTGCCACAGTTTTTCTCCACGTAGCTCTGCTTTGCTCCCAAATGACATCGTGAGACCTCATTTAGCACCATTGAATTGAAACTACACTTTAAAGAGAAGCTGTAAGGGGTAATTAAACGTTGCATTTACAGCAGAGCTGCGTATCCGCAGCTTTCTGGAGGTGGGAAGGTCTCAGGGTTTCAAGCTGTGTGGAAAAAGGGGCAAATCTGTCCTTTCCCTTCCTGGAGCGGGGTGCATGTTCCTGCTGATATTTCCCCCCCCTCCCCTGCTATTTTTTATATTTGTGGCATCAAACCAGCGTTTCGCAAATTGCTGACCAACTGGGTTTTCGTCTGCGGTGGTTGCTCCGAGCCGTTGATCTCCTTTGCCGCCAATGGGAGCTCTTCAAAAATTTATAGGCTGCTCTCCTGGAGTTGCAAAACACTGCTCTGTGGTGCCTTTCTTCTCTTCTTCACGCTGCGGCTGATAGGGAGAGAGCAAGAGCGTGCCTGAGTCCCCGGGGAGATGTTGCTGGTTTGCATGCTCCCTCCTGGGGGAAAACACATGGCCTGGGGGAATAAGGGCGGGTTTTGTACCATGGAAGAGAGAGAAAATGATTTGTGTCTTCCAAGGCTTGGGCGTGGATCCTTGGATTCCTGTTCTGACTCCAAAGGGGTCCGAGCAGACCCTCCAAGGCAGCAGCCTCTCCCACTGCATCCCGTTACAGTTCCAGGTTCTCAAGGGGAGATGGAGCCGGCTCCGAGGTGACTGAATCTGAGCTACTTGATAAACTCTCTCCTGGTTTTATCTTCTTGGCTCTTTCTTGGCATCTCCTTCCACTGTGTCTCTCTGCCCCAGAGAGCTCTGCACGCTCCTGGGAGCATGAAACCCCTGGAAAGATTCTCTCAAAAAGATAGCAATGTTGCTTCCAGGCTGGATTGCTCCCACATCTGCCAATCTCACCTTCTAGGAGCAAAATCTAGGAGAAACCCACTTTGTTGCTGTTCAGTGCAGCCAGGCATGGTCATTGCACTGCTTCTCCTTTGCTTCTACTTTGCTTCTCCTTTTCTCCACCTAGAGAAAACGTTTTCTCTAGGTGGAACTGAAAGCAACCGGGGCTCAGGATGAGGCAGGACCTGCGGGGCTGGGATCTGGATGTGCCCTCTGCATGCGGTTCCCGGGGGAAAGCGGCTTCTCCCACTATTGGATGCAGGGGGCATTTCAAGGCTGCCCTCTCTGCCCGCACAAGCATCTTCTGCACCGTGATGTGGCTGACGGGGTCAGGGAGGGATGTGGGGTGAGAGATTTGGGTTTTTTTCTGGTTTAATTGGCAAGAAAGGGGCCATAAAATCCTGGGTGCTGGACCGTCGCGGAGGAACTAATGGCCAGAAGAAGTTAATGCCTCTCAGCTATGCCTAAGGCCATGGACTCTTGCAAGAGCCAGGGGTCATTAATCCTGACAGGTAATTCCTAGTTCAGCTCATTCCTGCTTGGAACTGGGCAGCTCCTGGCACATCACGCAGGGGCTTGACCTGGAATGGGGTTTGGGGTGTTTCTGAATGGAATTCGTGCCAACAACAGGCAAATGCAGGTGTGTTTTCTGCTGAAATCCCTTTCTGAGAGGATGCTCTCCATCTCCCTGTCTGGATGCAGGGGTTCTTGCATTGCTCAGGCTTGGGCTTGCACGAAAGCTTCCCCTTCCTGAGCCTTGCCTCCACTGAATATTTTGAAAACCTTGAACTTGATCATTCCTTGTGTGTGCAAACAGGGATTTCTGCTCCATCCCTTGAGTTGCTCACTATCCATCTGGCCTTCCTGCCCGAGCTCCCGATAGATTTGGTTGTGGCTACTAGCACTGCCAGTGATTGCCTCTGCACTGGGACAAGCCACCTCAGAAGCTCAGGACGGCCGCGCTGGATCAGGTCCTTTTCCTGTGCTTGCTCCTAGTCCAAGCCAAGCTCCTGGGGGAGCTGGATCACCTTTGTGTCGTGTTTCTTGGTGTGCTTCCCACGTGGATGCACGAGTCCATCACCCCTGCAGCACCCAGAAGGGCTCCCTGGACAAACGTGGGCTCAGAACTGTGGAAAATGAAGTGCTGGTTGCATCCTTTGGAAGAAACCTCCCCAACCCTTGTTCCTTGGAGATGGTGCACTCTGGAAATATGTCACACAGGCATGAGGGCTTATTCTCCCCTGGTCCCCGCCACCCCAGCCCAAGCAGCTGTAGAGATATATTGAGAGTCAGCAGCATCACTGAAGCTGTGTATTTATTGACACGTATCCCCAGGACTGCCTTTTGTCTTCTCAGATTCTGCTTTCTTGGCAGGTTTTATGGCCAGATTTTGTTTTCACTGGAAGGAATGATTGGCTGGCATTGGAATGCAGGAGAGTCTCCGGGGCATCCGGGTCTCCTGGGCTGCTCCTAAAAATAAATTTTCTTGCAAAATAGCAAATATGATGGGCGAGAAAAAAAGAAGGAAAGAAAAAAGAAAAACGTGCTCAACGTGCTCAGGTAGCTGTCGTGTGCCTGAAGAGCCGGGGCGGATGTGCCTGGCTTTGCTCTCACACTGGTCCATGGCTCGTGCTGTCTGTGCTCGGCCGGGTGCCGGTGTGGGATGTTCTGGGACACGACGAATGTCTTCCCCTCTGAGCAGCTTGAGTGCTGGGCACTGGAAACCAGGTGAGGAACTTTATTTTCTTTACCATTCCTCTGGCCCATCTGTCAGATGCTTTATGTTTGCAAACCAGAGACTGAAAGGATAGACTGGGATTTATTTGGGAAATAAAGCTCCATAATTCATTCTGTTTTTATTAGCCATTCCCTTCATACAGTCTATTTATTTAATCCATTTATATCCATTCATCTATCTGTCTCCTGTTTATCTATCTGGAATATCTTTCAATATGCATCCATGTCTGTTTCTTTTTGTATTATCTCTCTTGCCCTTATGTATCACCATCAATCTACCTATAAAATCTCTCCCTTTATCTTCTTTGAATAAATTTTGGCTTTTGGACTATTTTTCTTTCTCTCTTTCTTTCATTCTCAGTTATTTTACCTGTTGCATATGACAACTTTTCCTAACCTTGACTGCATTTCCTGTGGAACAGATTATTTTTAGGAAGCATATCATTAGTGACAGAATATTACGGGGGGAAATGGCCTGAGAGGGATTTATGCTGCTACGTGAATATGTTTGGCATTTAAAAATCCCAGCCCTTATGTTACAAGAGCGTTAAGGTTAGCAAGTCAACAGATGGGGAATGCCACTGTTAGCGACTGCAGCATTGCAATATTCCCCATCCGCTTTTATAGTTTCTTTGCATCCCATGATAGCCTTCATGAATTTTATTCTCAACGTCTTGTTTCTGGACTGAGAGCTCCTTTCTTTCCTCTGCTCTGACCTATCCTCAGCCTGATATTTAACCTTGGCCTTACCAATGTGGCCAGCCTGGACCAGGACACTTGTCCCCTGCTGGTGGCCTGCGAGGACATCGATGCTTAGGACAACAGCAAGGAAAAAAATCCCCTCTTAGTGTCCAGGAATGCTCTCTGTAGAGCATTTTCCAAAGCAAATAATAGCTATCTTGGGAGAGAAAGGTAAAATGGGAGAGATTAAGGAGGGACTGCAGACACAACCGTTCTGACCTTCTTTCTGACTGCCTGATGATATCTTCTTCCTGACCTTATGGTCCAGGAGCTACCTGGATGATTCCTACTCCTGCCCATTTTATCCACCAGGCCAGTGACTCCAGAGTCTCCTAATAACTCTCCTGCCTTGGCATCCTTGGTGGAAAAATTCACAGATTCTTCCCCTTGCTGATGAAACTGCTTAAATACAGCCCTCCAAGGAGGCTGCTTTGCTGCTTCTGGCGAAGGGACTCCGTAGGACCCACAAGGAGACACATGTCAGAACACTGTAGGTGTGATGAGGAGTCACCAGCATGTTGGCTTTAATATACAGCTGCCTGGTTATCATATTGAATTAACAGCAACTAGCCATCAAAAAGACAAGATGTCCCTGTCTTGCGTGGTAAGGTCAGTAATGCAGTGCCTCTTGGGGCAGATCGTTGCTAATGTGCCAGACATGTGGAAGAGCTCTGGAACTGATGGTGATTTTTCAAGCCTTTGGGGAGGCAGAAAAGGGCTTCCTGACCCTTTCCTTAGTGTGAGATGAGCACAAATTAAGATGCCAGAAAGCAACTTGATGTTCGCCTAATGTCAGCGCTCTTGCACATGCAGCACGGGAACAGGGAAGGAGTTTGGCAAGTGGGGAGGACAAGTTTGGGCCTGGAGATTCATCTCTTCTTCTGGTGTTTTGAGTCATGTGTGCTTTTTCTTTTTCCTCTCCCTTTTTTCAGCTGAAATTCCCAGCTGCCTGAATCACGCTCCTGCCTGGGACGCTGAGCTTTCCCTGCAGACAAGCAAGCGCATCCCTAGTTTACATGCACGACCCTGATGCGTTGTCAGGCTGGGGAAGGGAGAGGTGTCGAGCTGTTTCTTGAGAGGGAGACTCCGATGTGTAAGTACATGCGTTACCAGATGTTTCTGCCTCCAGCTGTTCAGGCAGGGCTCGCTGTCCTCATCCCCACGGCCTCCCCCTCTCATTGCTCAGCACTCCTGCATTGCTCTGCAATTGCATCCACTGCTTTCCACCTCTGGACAAGCTCACGCGGTGTTTGGCCTTGTGTTTTGCCTCTGGTCACCTGGGTGGGGACCTAGGAGATCTCTTTGGGAAAGGTTTTGGGTCGTACTTGTCTCTTTTTTTTCATCTAGAGGATGCTTTTCAATAGCATCAAGGACCTGCAGGGCTTCTCAGGGGCTTTGGAGGGAGCTGTGGTCCTCTGAATGTCTGGAAGCCCTGCTCAAAAGTTGTCTTCAGCCTTGGAAACACTCGTTTCTGAGCGCCTGGGTTTAGTCCTTCAGGAAATGTTCTGGGCTTCTGCATTATTGGCAAAAAATATACTTATCTTGGCATTTTCTACCATGACAAAGCTCCCACAGGACACCTCTCAGGAAAACAAGGGAAGTTCACTGAAATTATTTCCCAGAGGTAACTTATTAGCATAAATTTCTCTTTTAAAAAAACAGTACCAAGGGGATTTATCTTTCTTATGGTTTTGATGGAAGCAGGGATGTGTAAGAGAGCCAGCAATACATATCCACTAAATAATTAGATTGAAAGAAAACCGCCCCTCTGAAGACAATGAGATGATAAAGGAGATCAAGGTCACTGGGAAAGCTTAATCCTTCCCTGTTTTCCATTATTTCCCAGGTTATTTCACTTTGTTATTAAGAAATTTGATGTGCTGATGATAGCAGAGAAAGCTTCCCGATTCAGAAAGAAGGTTGGGTTGTATAAGGACATGCTTAAAGATCCAACAATCATACAAACCTTAAATACAGAAAGTCCCCCAAGGATCAGCATTAGAGCCAGCCTTTTTGGTGGGCAAGGCTGATTTCAGCCTCTTTTCTGTCACCAGAGATGTATGATGTCCCCAGGTGCAGCCACCCTGAATAAAGGTTGATAAAAGCAGTTTGTACCCAAGTGAATGTCCATGTGAACCTCTCTGGCCTGCGTCTCTTTGGCCAGGGTCATGGGTTCAGGGGAGGTCTCCAGGCACGAGTGAGATCTGTGTGAGTTCAGATCCGTTTTCAGTTTGTTGGGAAGGACTTTCATGGTTGCTTAGAAAGAAAAAGTGAGCAGTCTTTTCAACTTATTCATCCATGACGTGGATGACAGACAGGATGCATCCTCAGCAAGTTTGCTGAGGAGATAGACCAGAGGGATGTTCTACCCTCCGAAGGGACTTCATGAGGTTCCTCTATGCCCATCTCTCCATCCTGTTGGCATCCAACAAAGGCAAGTGCAGGGTCCTGGCCCTAGGGAGGATCTACTGGGCAACAAGGTGACCATGAATCAGCAAGGTACCCCTGTGGCCAAGAAGGCCAATGGTATCCTTGGTCGCACAAGGTGGAGCATTGGCAGCAGGTCGAGGGAGGTGGTCCTCCCCCTCTACTCCATGCTGGTGAGGCCACATCTGGACTGCTGAGTCCGGTGTTGGGCTCTCCGGTACAGGAGAGAGATGGAACTGCTGGAGCGAGCCCGAGAAGGGCTTTCCTGCAGGGATCCTCTGTGTGATGTTGTGGAAGTCCTAGGGATGCAGGAACCTTTTTTAAGGAAAATTGCAGATATCCTTCCCGCAGTGGGGAAGGCAGTGCCCTCTTTTCTCACTTGGCTAAGGCCGCTTTTCAAAAATCCACTCTCTGCTCCTGCTTCCCTTTGCTGTCACTGACGGTTGGCAGTTCAGTAATCACAGATCCCTTTACAGCTGCCAGAGTCCCCGAGCTGACAGCACGACAGCCTGCAGGCAGATGCCACCTCCTCTCCTCGCTCATTCGCCTGGAAAGCTCCTCTCCTGGTGCATTTTAATGGGCACTTTGGTCACGGGAAGAGCTGAGCGCTGGATGGAGCCATCTGTGGCACTTGCATAGACTGAGGACAAGAGCAGGGTGGAGAGGGGACTGGTGGAAAGACCTCCTGGCCGGCCACCTCTCAGACAACTTGGGCTTCATTGCAGGAGTGGTGGTGATGGAATGAAAGCTCCACTAGAGGAGGCTGCTGCCAGGTCTCACTGAGCACTGGGTGTTTTCCAGGGGTAGTTTCAGCTCTGATAGAGGTGCTGGTCACCCACCACGTGAGATCACCTTCCTGCAAGCTGCTGTCACGCCGCACAACTGCAACGGCCTTCAAAAACTTCTGCAATCGCTTGCAAGTGCCAGGGAGCTTGAAGACCGGACTATAGCTGGCCACCAATATGATCCCTGATGGCACCATGCACTGGAGCCTCATCCTGCACAATGCCTGGGCTAAATGAGTGTTCTGCTCTCAGCTGCTCCTGCTTTGATCCCAAAGTGCTCCGATTTTCCTAAGCTGCTTGATTGCTTGTGCTCATCAGTTCACAGGATCCAATTTCAATCAGCGGGGCTGTTTGCAAGCTGTCCTTTTTGACAGGGACAATATTCCTGCCCCCCGCCTGGGAAAATGAAATATCTGAGCTGCTTAGATGCAGCCGGAGGCAAATGAGGATGCCTGGCCCCCTTGAGCACTGAGAAATGCCTCTCCCTAAAAAACCTGGGAGCTAAACTGTCAGATTGGATTGCATATCTCCTGGCAATCTTCCTATTTTTACTTTATTCTGTGCATTTACAAAATGCAAGTTGTTGTGTTCCAGCATGAGTTTTCCGGGTAGTGGAGGAAGGAGTGGACTTGCATGCTTGCAATACCTGAGTCATTCGGCAATTTCCACCCAAATTTGCCCAGATTTGGGCTCTCAGCCCCTCACCACGGCCAGTGCTTGTATGCGCGACTTGGAGCATGAATTATTGATCCGCGGGCGGTGGCGGCGGTGCCATCAGCGGCTCTGTGGCCGGTGTCTCGCTCCGCAGGGTGGCCTTTCCCCTCTCCCTGCTCCCACCTCCGCTTATAGATTTTGCTCCTCGGCTTTTCCCTTCCAGGGTATTTGATGGATGAGAACCTAGCACATTAGTTGATGCAAAAGGAGGTGTTTGGAGGTGTTTGGAGACTGCTTTCGTCTCCAATGCTATCAATTATTAATATGTTGATCCAGAGTAGTAACATAAACATAGTAAATAGGGTTTTTTTTGGCAAATGGTAAAAGAAAAGTGCTGGGGGGAACCTCTTCCTGGGGGGTGAAGGTGTCCTGTGAACCTCTCCTGCCCCTGTGGGAATGATCTTTGCACCAGGAGCCTTCAGGAATTTGAGTGAATTACAGGCATGGGAAAGAAGGACCTGGGTCTGATCAATTTGAAAGGTTCTAGTCATTTTGAAATACAAGATTCACCTATTCCATGGTATCATTTTTCTCTGGTGTTGAGTGAAAAGGTTTCCTGAGCAAAACCAGCTTCCCCTGACCTTTCCATTCTGCGCATCTCCAGACAGGACATTTGGACAATTTTAGAATTCAGACTTTTTAAAAGCTTTCCTTTCAATGTGAAATTCACTGAAAATGACCTTCTTTGCTTTGGGTGTTTTCTGATATCAAAGACCTTGCTGGTGTTTCTCCTCCTTCTCCTCTCCTCAATTCTTCTCATTTTCCACCTTCTTTTTCAACCCTGAATATAATTTGTGGCCTCCCTCCTTGCCTCCAGCAGAGCCAGCTTTGGGGGCTGTCCCATGTATAATGGCATGGCCATGTCCTTCCAAAAAGCCCAGGGCCTTCTGGTGACATTCAGCTCAACGGACACATTTCCAAGCCATAGCTGGGTGGCTTTTCCAGGAGCATTTACTGTTTAATTTGCTGACTGCTAAAGTGTCTTGGCCTTGAGGTTGAACTAATTCTGAAGGTCATTTCATCAGCCACTCCTGGTTTATTCTGGAGAACATCACCACTATCGTGGTTCACCTGAGGCCAGTTTTACCCTGGCGTTTGAGCTCCTTAAATATGCAGAAGCCATGTTCTTGCTCTCATTTGCCTGCTGAAGCCACCTCTGCCTTCCATGATGGCCCTTGAGGTTGCAAGGTCCAAATGAAAATATCATCTGCTATAACTTCAGCACCTCCTAATCCCTCAGATATCTGATGAATTACTCTTTGAAATACCCTTGGAGCAGGATTAATTTCAAATGGCATTAGCTTAAATTCACAGTGTCTAACTGGTGTATTGAAAATCACCAGCATTCATCTAAATTTACTGGCTTTAATAGGTGTCCTGCCTTCATGCTGAGAATACTCCTGCTACAGAGAACATCACCAACTTTTCATTAAGAGTTTCCAGTGGATAATGTCTCCATTTTCTAAGGCTTCATTTAACCCATACAAATAAATCTGCATCTACGATTTATTTGTCTTTCTGAGTCACATTCTTTTTCAGTTAATGTGCCAGGTTTAACCTAGTCTGGTGGTTGATACAGTCTGGAGGGACTGGAGACAACAGTCAGACAAATTGCTCAGTCCTGGCACAGAAGTTCATTCTGGGACTAGCTGGTGTTTGTGGGCCTGCCCTTTTTTCCACCATCTCCATTCTATTTGGAGGCAAAGAAGACACAGATCTTGGAGGTGAAATGAGATGACAGGAGGGGGAGAGGACTGGAAAAAAAAAAGAGAGGAAAAGCAGAGGAAAAAAGAATAAAGTCCTTGAGGGTTCCCAGCCTGATGCGGCCATGCAAGGTGTGCCCGGGTGACTCCCGGTGAGCAGCTCGTGGTGGCCCTGGGTTGGGGTGTCCCCCGCTGCATGTGGCAGCAAATGTGGAGGTGAGGCGCATCGGGATGGATATAACTACTGGGGAGGAGACAGCCAGTGAGCCTGTGTGGCGGGGGCCAGCTTTTGGCAGGATTTAGGTCTCCTCAAGGGCAGTTTTAATTTTCCTGCTTACCCTAAAGCTAAGCCAAGGCGCTCGAGCAGTCACATAAGGAGCTTAAGGCAGAGCTGCCTGGAGGAAGGAGCGAGGCAGCCAGAGGGTGGACGTGGTGGCTCTGCTCCTGCACAGCACCGTGCCAGGGCGCATCTGTGTCCCCTCTGCCGCCACGCTCAGCTGCGGAGCCAGGGAGAGGAGCGGGAGAGCAGGGACTGAGGGGCAGGACGCCCATCATGGTGGGTGCGGGATGCACATCCTGGTGGGTGCAGAACGCACATCCCAGTGATGCGGGATGTGCATCCCAGTGGGTGCAGGATACGCATCCTTGTGATGCAGGATGCCCATGGAAGCCTAGAGCAGCTGCGCTCTGCAGGGGAGATCCCATCTTTGGGGCAGGATATGAGCTGGGTTCGATTTCAAATAACTAAATCCCCCCCCAGCCGGCGCTGCTCACTCCGCTTCTCCGGCCAGCTGCTTTCCAGGCTCACATCCAGCGGGGAAGGCTCGGAGGCCGCGTGGCAACTGCTCAGATTATGGGGCTGGAGATGCCAGCAATTTTCCACTGTGACCAAAATGATCTTTAATAAACGTATTAGGGATTTTGCTCTCTCTCTTTTATTTCTCCCCATGCTTCTGCAGTGCCCTTGGACCTGGGGTAGCCTGTGAGCATGGGGACCATGGGGTGAGCAGAGCAGGACAGAGAGTTTAGCTAAGGCATCCGCTTGCCGACTTAATTCATTTGATGGCAGCTTCATCTAACTGGAAAAATTCCTAGAAGTGTATTAATACAAAAAAAAAAAAAGAAAAAAAAAAGAAAAAAAGGCAAGAGTGTCATAATGGATCTTTTGACCTTATTTCACTGTGATAGTCAAAATGTCTCATTCAGATGTTATCGCTTTAATTTCACCCTGACTTTTATACTCTCTCGCTTATGTATAGGCTGCGTGTTATATTGCACATTACACTGTTTAAGCGTAACATTGTTCCAAGTGGAACATTGCTACTTATCAAAATGAAATAATTTGGCAGGTTTGGATTGAAGCATTTGAGTTTCAGACCCACAGTTTCAGTTTCTAACCCACAAAGATATCACACGCTTTGTCTTCACATTCCATCCTGGAATAAAACTAAAAGTCAATGTTTTGAAATTTGCTGTAGGACATAAAATTTCAGCCTTCTTTCTGCTGTGACAAACTGAGACACACTTGATTTTGGGGGCATGGCACATGAATTGCCAGAGGTCTCTTTGGTGACTGCCCAGGTTGTGAGCTCTAATGAAGGTGACGGAGTGCTGCATTTTGCAAGCTGCCTGTTGCTCAGTCCTTTGCCAGTAACTCCTCTCTCTGTACTGGGGAAATAGGCCCCTTTTTCCTGCGTCTAAGCCAAGAAGAGGAGCCTGCTTGGTCCACGAGCTCGCAGGGAGCTCCCCCAGACGTGCCGCCCTGCGAACACAAGCACGGCCGAGCTCACAGGGAGAGGCGAGAGGTGTTTTAGGCCACTGGACCAGGCGGCTGAGCTTCCCCTGGTCTCAGCAGAAGCAACGAGCACCGTGCTCAGCCCCTTTGATAGCAACGGCTTCAAGCTGAGCTCAAGTACTTTGATAAATTAAAATTAAGGGCAGAGTGAGGAATGAATGGGAGGTGCCTGGCTAGCAAAGGTGATGCCTGTAAAGGCGGGTAGATGTGTGTGGTGCCAGGGCAGAGTTATTAATCACCCCTGAGAGCAACATGTGCTGGCTAAGAGGTTGCTTTGAGACTGGCTGAGATCTCAGAGTGTTTTGGGGACAGATGAGTCTTGAGCTGCTGCTTCACATGGGGAAGATGCAGCGAGTTGAGGTCACCCCAGCTGCCGCTATACTGCGGATGCTGGCACAGGGCTGGCTCCCAGGGTGGGAGGTGAGGACAGCGAGGGACTCCTGCACGTGGGTGATGGGCACAAGGACTTGATCCCATGGGGAAGCGCCGGGATCCTAGCCCTGGGGCACCTGGACACATGTATCCACATCCCTGGGCCTTCAGTGTGGCGGCAAAGGAGTCAGGGTGCTGCTGAGGAGGAGATGGGCTGCATCCTGCCTTGTGCATGGCGGCCGTGTCCCCATGAGGGACAGCAGCTGAGTTTCACTTGCGGTGTCCTGCCCCTCCTGCCTGGAACAGGGAGACCTCAGGAGCAAAGGGGTTGGAGTGCATCAGGAAAATCCCATCCTTTTCCTTTTCATCTTCTGATTTTAAAAAACAAACAAGAAACTACTTTGTTGATGTGAAAAAAACAAATAATTTTTTTTTTACTTTTTTTGAACATTTTGAAAGGAAATGTCAACTTCTTGCAAGAAATACAACTTGACATCCAAAAATTTCATAGAATTGGAAGAACTGTTCTGACCGCCTGAGTGTCAGAAAGAGGAAGAAAAAAAGAAAAAAGAAAAAATATTGTGTTTTTGGTCAAATGAGAAATTTATTTTCTCCCTGCATCACACCCCTTGTTTTCTCTCCCCAGCAAATCCTTCTCATGGAAAAAATCCTGCTTGTGTTGAAATAAGCTCTTCCTCAAACGTATGAACAAGACAGTTTTTGGACAGCTGCTAATTGGGCTTGGGAAGGTGCTGAGGTCAAGCAGTCATTTAAGTGGCTGGAGAGACGCTAGGGACAGGCGGGTCCGCTTTAAGGAATGCGACAACATGGTGCCAACTCCTCCCTGGGTCTCCTAAGGGCCAGTTTTCATTTGAGCAGCCCATGGCACTAGAGGTAATTGCTAGCTGATCTTCTCCCCCCTTGCCTGAGGGAGGAGAAGAAAAGAACAGAGACAGTAACAGGTCAGCAGCAAGGGGAAGGAAGACTCGGTGTTTGGAGAAGAGACCAGATTGCCTGTTATTGTATGTGTTTTTTTTTTCTCCTTATCAGGGGCTCAAGATAAAGAGACAGAAGGCTGGAAAATGTCCCAGAAAGGTCTCTGCAGAAGCAGGATGAATGTGCAGTGGATAAACACCATGCAAAGTAGTACACCAAAAAGTGGTGCTCTGCGTGACTTCTGAGGGGCTGGTCTGTATTTTTCCTAGGGAATGACTAGGATTTGGGGCAGCACCAACCCAGCTCTTGGGCAGCAGACCCCTGAGGAAGGCACCCTGGGTGTTTTGGTGGTGATTTTCTTTTTTACTCGCCCCAGAGCTGCATTTGCATCCTGCTGAGAGCATGTTCCCACCTCCCTTGTGTTTGACACCGCTCGGGCTTGGCTTGATGTGAGCCAGGGTGATGGGGCTGCTCCTGGCAGCCGAGGTCTCCTGGCAGCGGAACCAGGAGCTCCGCAAATGCACCCAGGAGCACCATGGATTCATCACATCGCTCAGAAATGCTCCCTTGGTCAGCACCGGGCAGCCTGGCGGGCTCGCAGGAGGTCTGCTTTGGCCACAGGAGAGCTGGCGACCCCAGGCCTGTCGCCTCCATCCCCTCCAGGATCTGGCAGCTTGGTGGGGTTCCTGGGCCAGCAGTTTTCCCTTCAAGAGCGCGTGGATTTGGGGCACCTACATGACATCTACGTGGTAGCACAGCCTATAGCAGCAAGCAAGGGTGCTCAGCTGGATTTACAGGCATCTTCAGTTTTAAGGGCATCTTCTGAAGAGAGGATAAAAGCACCCAATTCACTCTGCTTAACAGCTCGCATAGCATCCTGCTCCCGCATCCACATAAGTGCAAGGCTGTAAAGCTTCTCCCAGCTTTATTGCTGGCAATATCAGAAACTCCATCTCCTGTCCATTACCTGTTTCGGGAGGAATTCCTTTATTTAGAGGTTTGCTCCACTGCACAGACAAATGAAGTGTAAGATTGTGGGCAGCCTACGTGCGACAACAGCCTCTGAGATTTACTCGGAGCTCCATATTCCAGGCAAACAAATCAACAACAGGGAAGGCACTGGCGGTGGTTGATGTGGCTGCGTAGCAGGAACAGTCCTGGGAAACCTGGGACAGCTGGGATGGGTGGTGGGATGTCCTGCCTTGTTCCCTTTTCTATGTGTTGGTCTCCCAAAGTCTGTTCTTAAGATACCAGGCTGGTCGAGCCTGCCGTACAGATCCATCTTGAGGATGGGAGGCCAAGCTTGGAGTTCACCATATAGGTTGTTCCAGGGCCTTGATGCTAGAGTTTTTCCTGTTAGTATGCATTTTGTGGTTGTGAGAGATGGAGGAGGTTGGGGGGGTGGAGGAAGTCTTGGTTGGCCATTGGTTGGAGATCTGCTCTTTGCAATCACCTCAGAGACATGAGTGCGGAGCCCTACAATGGTCACAGCTCTGTCCAGGCTCCCCCTGAAGAGAAGAAACAGCAAGGTTCGGGGGAGCTAGGGCAGCTTCTTTCTTGTTTTCTTGAATATGGTTTGGGGTGGGCTGGAGGAAACAAGACAGATGCGTGGGAGGTGGCATGTTCGTGCTCTCGGCAGGTATGAAATAAAAGACAAATGATCCCTCCTGCAGCCTTGATGTCAGCCTTGCAAATACTAAAGCAGCTGCTTCCCACAATAAGGCTCCTGCTTGGCTGGCCCAGTCGCTGCAGTGGGTCTGGTTGCTCCAGAAGTTGGGTATGGGGCCGAAGGGCTGCTGTACAATGCATAGGGGAATGCACTGTTCGTTTACTGCACAAACATAATACAGAAGTTTGAAACCTTACACTGGTGTGTAATGCACTGTGGGCTGGTGAGAACTGCCCTGGCCAGGTGCCACCATCCTCTAACAGAGGTGGCACCCTGGGTGTCAGGGCTCTTTCCTCCTCTTTTCCGACAAGGATTTATGCAGTCGAGGGGTCTTGGTGTGTGTGAGTGATTACTTGTTCACTTCAATGGTCTTGAGCACTTCACTTCTCACGCTGCTCCGGCATAAGCTTGTTTTTATGGGCAGGTTGGACATTAATCACTGGTGTAGTATTATTTTGAGCACCTGTGATGGGGAGACTGCTTGCAGTAATGCTGCATCTGACCACATTAAGCAAAGCTGCACCAGGCTAAAACAGCAGTGACAAACTGGAATCACTTGTGATGATGATTTTGGTATATGCGTATGCAGCAGCTGATGTTTGCTCACTCTGGTTCTGCTTTCTCTGTATAAGAGGCTGCGTGATGCTTGCAGGCACAGGGGCTTTGCTCCCCCTGCTAGGAAGGGGAATATCCATCTGTCCTAGCCACATGTTAGAGTGGTTCAGCAGCACTTGGGCTTCATGTACTTCTAGGGATATTCCTTCTTTCCCTTGGGGTTAGGTGGCATCTCAAGGGATAGGTGAACAGCTCAGTGCTAGTGCAAGGGAAAAATGGGCATAAAATGGCCAGGAGCTGTGTCAAGCTGGGAGCTGGAAGGTGGCCCCGTGGTTCTGGCACAGTTGCTGGGACAAGACCTGTTGACTTTGAAGCTGGAGAAACCCTATAGTCCTTGCCAGGTGTAGTGAGCCAAGGCTCTAGATGTGGCTTCCTTAGTGTCCATGTAGATAGTTTCAAAGCACTGGAGACAACCTGCTTGTTGTAAAAAATATCATGGTGTTTGGAAATGTGGGATTTATAACCTGAAGCAGGTTTCTGAGGAAGCCTGGGGAACACCCAGCTCTCAATGTGGGACAGGGGGAGGCAAAACCCTCTCCCTGGGCAGCTGCGTGAGCAGTGCAGCTCGTAACCGGTGGGTCACCCTTGCTCACCAGGGCTCTCGCCAGCCTCAGTGCTTTGCTTGCCAGGCTGTACTCAATGTTTCCATGCAATTACACGGCTTTCACCGGAGCCAATTCTGCAGTGTGTCATTTCGGAAAGAAGGTTCCTCTAATTAGCCGTTTCCTACCCTCCGTTCCCCGCCATTGCTCGCATGGATGCAACTAGCAGGGGTGCTCGGCCCTCCAAGCCATCTGCTTCTCTGCACTTTTCCACGCATTGTTTAATGCTCAATAATTCTGCCTAATGGAAAGAGAAAAACATGCAGCGATTAGCCATGCCGCTTGGACAGCGAGGAGAAAGAAATTGTAAAAGAAGCTTTTTTCCTCTTTTTAACCCCTAAGAAGGAGCGAGGTAGGGGGAGAGCATCTTTAACAGGGAAGGAGCCCATGGCAGGCAGCCCTGGGATGCTCTTGGACTTGGCCACTGACCCTGAAGACCCTATGGGCTCCAAAGGGGTTGAAATACCCCCGTGGGAGGAGATCGGGGCTGCAGTAAGCATAGATGATCCATGGTGCTCTCCTTGCTCTGGACCAGCTAGTCTGCACAGGGCCTCATGCATCTGCGGGCCATAGAGCAGGGAGGACACCCGGAAAAATATATACTTTAAATCTGACTGCAGCGTGCCTGCGGTTGAGGGTTGTGGACTCCCTGGTTAGTTGTGCGCATTAGCTATTCCCTCTGCTCTGTACGCATTGGGAGATAACTTTTTGCTCCAGGCAGCTCTGCAGGAGCAGAGCATCAGAGCCGGCCGGCCCCGGTAGCGGCGAGGGAGCTGTTTCCCTTTGAACCGAATGCCTTGAACTGGTTTTATGCTACATTGCACGAGCCTTATGAGCTGCTGCCGCGCCGCGTGTTGAGTGATCGCAGCAGCCAGCAAGCGCGCCTGCAGATCGATTCCCCAGCGAAGCGCACGCTCGTGCAAACGAGCTCCTATCCGGCTCGCTTGCTCCCTGCAGAGAGTCGACTGACAGCACGGATAGCCAGCTTCTCCCGGCACCACGTAGGCTGGAAAACAAAAGGAGATGCTCCATCTCTGGAAAGCACCTCTGCTTGTGACATTTGGGTTTTACCCCCGCACCATGTCCCCAAAGGGGCAATTCCAAACCTGCTTCCTGGCTGTGGAATGGCCCATGGCAGATGCCGGTGTGACAGCGATGTGCCAAGCTGTCAGAGCACTCAGTTTGTGTCCCAGCTCATGTGGGAGCACTTAGAGGTGAAATCAGCCTTTTCCCTTGGCACTTTCAGCGAGGTTGAGGTGCAGAGATCAGTTTAGGGCTGTGAGAGGGGAAACTGGGGCAAGATGGAAAATGTAGAGCAGCTTCTGCAGAGCACTGGCTGGAGCAGGAGGATTGTGTTCCAACCTGAACTGTCCTGGAGGGTTTTTTTACCAAGATCTGCACCGTAGTGAAGGTCAAACCAAGAAGCTTATTCTTATTCATTTCTATGAAGTAGAGAAAATTTTCCCCAAGTATATATGCCAAAACTCTAATTGCCTTCATTTTTATTGTCCTTTTCTATTACTTTTCTAATCCTGGAGGGTCCTATTCTCTCTATAAATGTCTAATTGCATTTAAAACCCAAGTGAAGCTTTGGCCTTGATGGCATTTGCAGCCTCGAACGTGCCTGCCAGGTGATGCATGACGGCGTTGGCAGATTCCTGAAGATGAGGCTTGTAGCTACTAGCTGCCAATCACCCTGGTGAGTGATACTTTAGCCCAAACTGCTGTGCTCTGGTACCGATGACCTCCAGGTCTATGCAGCCTCCTCTTTTTCCACTGAAAACTCACTCGGCATTCATTGCAGACCTTCCACCGCAGAGCAAATCCTGTTAGCGTGCCCCAGGAACGTCCTTGGCTTCTTCATACTGGTGTTTTGCTCCTTGGTGACCAAGTCCTGGTGTGTTATTTTCTTTAATTGTCTTACAGCAGGTTCCCAGGCCAACCTGTAGCTGCGTGCTTGCTAAATCGCGTGTGAGCAGGACAGAGAGAAGGCTAAAGGGAGTGCATGAAACTTTAATGGAGCTCTGTCTCCAAAGGCTTAAAATTTGGACTGTTCCAGGATTTTTCCTTTTCTACCTCCCGAGCTGCTGCCTTTACTGTATTAAACAAGGAAGCTGCAGTAGGGACCCTTGATCTGGCGCTCGTGGTGATCAAAGATCTAATGCTGTGTTTTTCTCTCCTTATGGGGCTTGGTTGTAAGTCCAAATCCACTCGGTTTGGCAATAAACCTTCCTTTCCCCTTCAGAGAGAGGGACTTGCATTGGCCCAGCAATAAATGAAAGGTTATAATAACCAGTCTAAGCACTTCATTGGCATCCTACACCCACATGTGTGCATGTTGCCTAGTTACAAATATAAGAGGCCAGTGCCTTATTTATCTGGGAAATATGTTCTGGGTATAACCTCATGGCTGAATATAAACCAGTGTAATTCACTTAGCTCAAGCAACGGTCTAGGTGATCTCAGAGGCATTTGTCTCCTCAGCCTCTGTAATTTTCCAGTTTGCCTCAAATCAGCCTCTTTAAACAACCATGAAGATTTTGCCCTGATCTGGTCATGCCAACGCATAACCCACAGCGAGTTAAATTGCTCTGCGTGGATATTTTTTCTCTCAGAACCTAGACTGAGGGCAGTTGTTCTTTTGCATAGAACAACTATGCAAATAGTTGGGCTATTGCATGTCCTGGGCTGCTTCTCTAGACCAGACAGTCTTCTCCAAGGCCCAACGCATGAGCAACCTTTGTTGCAACAGTTGCCAAGTGGGGCTTATGAGGAGGAATATTTCACCACTGATGTCCAATCCTGGGCCTTTCTGTGTCCTTTGGTCTCAGGATATCCCCACACTGGAGAGGACATGTGAGTTCTGGGCACTGACAACATTAATCTGCTTCTTTCTTGCGTTGACATAAACTGTCAGTATTACCTTGAATTCTTCTAAAAAGCCGATTGGTTTGGCTGGTCATTAGGAAATGACTCAATAAAAGTGCTTTTTAAAAAATTTATCGGACCTATAAAAGGGAGTAATATTGTGAGCAAATGGAGTGATACCAAAAATGACATCTTTTGTGTCCTCACGGAAACCGAAATACTGCAGAGCAGAGGCCATAAATCTTTGCAGGTATTCCCAGCAGCAGCTTAGTCTGGCCACACCAGGACCATGGGGCGAACTGGTGCATGAGGCTGTGGCATTAAAAAGATTTGTGGGTGTTTGAGGAGGGTCTGTTTCTAATGTCTCTGGCTGCTGGGAAAGAGCAAGACTTGTCATTACTGGGTATCTTAAAAAACCTGTGTCCTCCATTCATGGAGGCCAGGCTTTTTTCAGTGCTTGTGGGCTGTCCTGGTTGGAGCTCTAAGTGTGCTTAGGCTCTAACAAGTCTCCCTGACAAGGGATGGCATCTGGCCATCCTGCCAGATGTTTATGGTCATTTGGAAGTCTGGCTCTAAAAGAGAGGGAAAATGATGGGCTGCTAGAGCCTCCCCTATCCAGAGGCAGAGAGGATATTGGTTTAAATACCCTCTTGGGCTCTGTCTGCCTTCAGCAGAGCCTGCAGACTCTCTTCGCTATCTGTGGAAGAAGCACTGTATCCCCTTCCTCCTGGGAATGGTGTGAGACTTGATCCTGTCGTGGGCAAAGAAGAAATTCGGAGCTCTCAGCAAGCAGGAGTGCAGGAGGAAGGCGATGGAGACATCCCGGTGAAGAAATCTTGCCCCAGAAAAAGCACTAGCTATAACACAGGATCATTTCCTTTTAATATATCATAGACTGGCTGGAAACAGTGCATTTATTTACACCTACCTTAGAAAGAGGAAGCAGCCCTGGCCTTATTGGCCATTCATCTCAGCTGCTTTCCTCTCCCGTTCGGAGGAGCTGTGGTGGTGTTTGCTGATAAATCTTTGATTTCAAGGAGGCAAGAGGAGGCAAGGTCAAGCCCTTCTTTTTCTTTTTTTTTTTCTTTCGTTCTTTTTTCTTTTTTTTAATGCTAGGAGTAAAATATAGCCTAGGGCAAGCATGTGAATGCAATTACCCACATCTCCTGTTTGACATGGTTTGAGGTGGAAGGTGGGTCATTTTTGCTTCATTTCTCTATTTTGTGTATTTTTTCAGGTTGAGTAAGACTAGAGCATGCTTTCCTGGGCAGCAAGCGATGGGGAAAAGGGAAAGCCCCCTCCCCGGGCTAGTGGGCCTGCTTGTGACTAGCTCACCAAACAGCCCCAAAAGAAGTCCCTTGCCATGTGTCAGTCTGTATTGCTCTCCTCTTCCTCTTCCTCCTCCCAGGCAATGGTAGCAATGTGCTTGTAGTGGTAATTTTTTCTTTTCTTTTTCCTTCTTTTTTTTTGTCCTTGTAGTGCAGGATGCCCTTCAGCACAGACCTGGAGCAGGTGGGAGCCTTGGGCTCTATCTGTCCCCAGTCCTTCCTCCTCAGCACCTTTTTTACTACTCAGAGCATCCATGCATAGCTCTCCCCATGTCTTCTGGGATCTTTCCACAAAGCAGAGTGTTAAAATACTCCTGTAGACTGTCACTATGAATTGTAGATTGCTTCTATTTGCTCTATCTTAAACTTGTCTGCTCCTTAACTGCCTTTCTGATGCCCAGGAGACATGTGGCCCTGCTCATTCTGCATCTACCTCATCACAGGGCAAGCTGTTGTCCTTGCACACTGAAATGCCACGGTCCAGGAGGAGACCTGGAGGGCTACTCATCAGGCACCTCCCTGATGACACCCCTTATTGCTGCAGATGGAGCCTGGAGTTTCGCAGATCCAGGGCAAGTCATGATCCTGCCATGATTCTAGAGGAGGTGGATCTCCATGTGCTGTCTTGTCCCTCTGTCAGGCCCTCAGAGCCCTATTTGCTCTTGCTGGCAGGTAGTAAACAAGTCCTGAGTGCTGAAGAAGGGAGAGGGCACAACAAGGAGTGAGAACGTGATACTTCACCAAGCTGGGGAGCATTAAATGGTGATAGAGATATGTTTGTGTAGCAGCTGCCTATGGGCTTGCTCCCTTTAGCAGTTTCCCATTAATAAGTCTTTGTGAATGTTAGTGGGCACATAAACTTTAAACAGATAGCTTGTCAGCTGGGAATTGAGCCTTTCATAGATCTCTTTGATGGAACAATTTTTAAGAACAAAAGCGGGGGCAGGGAGGGAGCATTTTCGGCCCTGCATCTGTAAAAGATGAATAGGTTGCTTGAAGATGCTGGTGTAAGTTGAGCAGCTCTGTGGACAGTGGTGGGTACATTACCCAAAGGGGTTGCTACCCCAATACCCCTTCCTGGCTCACAGAGACTATTCTGCCTCCAGTGCCTTTTAAGACCCTCTTGCTTAAGTATGAAAGATAACAAGATAAAATTGTGGTTTCATCAGAGAACACTCTGATTCCCGTGGTTCCAAGTAGGAGACAAGAACTCCTTGGAAATCTCTTACCCAGGTGTAATTCCTTGGCTATTTCATGGTCTCTCTGGGAGCCAGAAGACAAGAGGGCTATGGCCGAGCTGAACTCACCAGGCAAAACAGTCAAGAGCTTCAGAATTGCCCGCTGGTTCAAGGCACAGTCTGGGACAATTTCAAGATGCCAAGTTTCTGGAACATGGGCCTGAATGCTGCTGGAAAGAAGGGCCCCCTGCGGGTGTAAGATAGTTAAAGATGGAAATAATCAAAATCATTTTTCACTTTTAGAGGTTTGGGCCAGTTAAAGCACCTTTCTGCTGCACATCATCCAGCTCCTAGTGCTTGTATTGAGACATCAAATCTCCCTGTGCAACGATTTAAAGGGGTGCCAAGGGAGAGCAGAAGGATGGAACGGTTTCTATATGAGAAGAGCTTAAATAGACTGCAGCTCATCACCATGGGAAGGAGATGACTAATGAGGACCATGATAGAGGTCTATAAAACCCCAAACAATGTGGCTGGGTAAGCAGGGAGTGGTTGCTCTTTCCCACAACACCAGGACCAGAAGACACCAAAGGGAAGGAGTTTTAAAACAGACAGACTTGTTCACAAAACCCATAATTCATCTCAGCTGTGTCTGTTGTGTTAGCTAGAAACATAGATTCCGGAAAGAATCAGACAGACGTTGAGGGTGAGAAGGAGAAATGAGCTCAAACATCATTAAGCTTTTTTGAGCTTGCGGGTACTGGTACAACGTGTTGCTCGGAGGCTCCTGACCATGTGAAGCTGAGAGCCGTGGGGGGAGTGTTACTGCATGCTTGTCTTGTCCTCTTGCCTTTTTCCTGACATTCAGGGCGTCCAGGTGTCTTTTGCTTCTGACCTGAGGACAACCAGGCTATGTCTTATATAATACTGGTGAAGCCCAGAGGTGAGGTGCTGCCTTACGGTGCGCAGTGATGACCGTGGAGCTCATGGGACAAGGGGTGTGTGCTCCTGGGCTGGTGCGGTGGGAGACGGGGAGTCTGTGAGGGCAGTGAGGGGCCTTTGGCCAGTGAAATCGCCATATATACAGCTCTGTTATCTGCTGGGGATAGACCTTTTCTGAGCATTAGTGGGTGCCTGACTGAGCTAGACTTTTGCAGGTTGTTTGAATTGGTATGGATCAGTTCCCTCTTATCTCAAAACTAGCCTTAGATTCTTTTTCCCCTCTATTTTTTGAATAAATAACATTTTCCCATATATCTACACTCAGTTTTTATTTTGTCTCCTGGGTAAATGTAATTTTTCATGGAATAAGGCTCATGAGGGACTGCCAACTCACCTGCCTCCAAGCAGACCCGTCTTAGAAGGCTTGGAAAGTAACTGAATTGCAATGCTGAGAAGCAGACCCAGAAACCCTTGCCTCTGGATAGGCAGTTGTTTGGAGAGAGGGCTGGAGCACCATGGCAGCCTACCTACAGGTAGAAATGGGGAAATATTTAAAACACTTTGCACCATGACATGCTACATTCTCTCTGGTGACCTGAATGCTATGGGTGCTACTTATTGAGTGCAGAGGCGAAGTATGTCATGGTGGATCCTCCTGGAGGGTGGAGGATGAGGTGGTTTCTCAGTTTTGGGGGTCCTGGCTGTGGGTTCAGCTTCACTCTTCAGGTCTGCACGAGGCCAAATTCCCTTCTAGTCTCATGTCCCCGTGGTCAGGACAACCCATATGGAAAGAACTCTAGTTCTCTCTATGTGAACTTAAGATGCCCAGAAGTGGTAGATATTGGGGGATGGTATGACAATCTCTGGAGCTTTTCCTTTCTATGTTAAATAACTGGAAAAAAATGCATTATTTTTTTCATTAAAAATTCATTTGGAAGTGGTGAGATTTCTGGGAATGTAATTAGCTGAGTACTCCTCCTCCATTAGCTCTCCCCAGAGTTTCTTGGGATCACTCTTTTCTCTTTTCCTCCTCATTTCACATTTTTTTAGCCCTTCTGCAACTTGCTTCGGTTTCCCTGGATAGCAAAGGGGGCAGATCCTTTTCAGCCTCAATCAGAAGTGAAGACAACAGCGTAGTTATTATACAAGACAAGATCTGGCCCAGTTACTCTTTGAGAACACAGCAGTAGAAGAGAATTTCTTTGCGCCTTATCCTCTCTCCTTTCACATCATATAATCCTATTTCAGCTCTCTCCAGGCACGTAATCTCCTCTTTGGGTGCCTTATCTCTAGAGCAGTGGAGTAGAGGGGCTAGTTGGTCAGTTCTTGAGGCTCTGTTAGAGGACTGTGGGAAGAAGATGGTGATTCTGGGCAAACCTTCCCTTGTACGTTGCTTGCGTGAGCATATTGCCCACACGGTGTTGCTTGATGACCATGATCATCATGTTGGCGTCTCCACAGTGGTACCAGTCTGTGCATTTGCCTCATCTGGGCTCATTTCCAGGAGCTGCCTGTCCACGTGGGGCAGGTTTCCTCCAGGAACTCGTGTTCAGCAGGAATCTGAACAGTTCTCGGAGATGAGTGGCCAAGCTGAGCTGTTAAAGGCCACATGTTTAATGTAGCATAATCGTGGTGCATCAAAGGTCTCTTTGCAATCAGTCTACCTTCTCTGGCATATCAAGGTCCGGCATATAATTGCATTTCTGCAACCAATGGTGCTGTGAACAGTGAACAAAAAGAGAACAGAGTGTATAGGATCTTAAATCTTTGTTACCATGGGAAAAGAGGCCTCTCTCTGATTCCGAGATGAGAAGAGGCTGATCTGCTTGTACAGACAAACCTCCTGCATGCTGGTGATTGGAGGTCTGCAAGGATCTCTGCGCTGTCTCATTGCTTGCACCTTCTTTTCCTTCTCTGTAAAAGCCAGCGATGAGGAATCCTTTCTGCCTGGAAATGCTCCATAGTTGGCAGGTGTATGGCCTTGCTTTTCCTGAGGCTTTTGCAAATGATAAGCTGCTAAGGAGTTAAACTAGTGAAACTACGGTTTAAAATACTCTTCAATTAGGTTCTTAACAACAGGGCACTTGGCACTTCTGAGATCTTTTTCCAGGCTAACTTCACCCCATGGGTTCATGTTCCTCTTGCATCTGAAAGGTTAGTTTTGCAAAGGTAAACGCTGAGAGACCTCTCCCTTCTCCCCCTTCCTGAAATAACAGTTGAGATTGATTAAGATTTATTCTTTTAATTAAGATTGAGAGGCTGGAACCCCAGGGTGCACCAGCCTCAGGAAGAAGGGCAATTATGCAGCAATTACACAGCCTTGTAATCACATTATACATGGGCCATAGACCGAGATCCACCAAAGCCACTGTAAATAGGTCACTGGCAAACCCAAGAGATCCTAAACTGTTTGGTCGCCTTGAACTCCTACCGAGGGACTAAGATTTGCGCCTGGTCCTTTAGGGGAATGGCAGGGGCCTGGGAGGACGTTCCTACAAAGAATTCCAAATTTTGCAGCCTTTGTCACCCGTGACTTTGTGCCACTGTGACCTCAAATCTCCGTGACCTCATGACATTCCCCCAGCACAGCGTCTCCGCTCGGGAAGTGCGCAGCCCTATCCGTAATTCCACAGTTGCGCGAAGGAAGAGCAAGGCCCCGAAGCCCCCGTCTGCGGGCATCGTGTCGCAGAGCTCTTGGAGGCAGGTCAAGCCACGACATGGAAAGCGTCTCCTCTGAAGCCAACGTGTCGCAGACGAGGTCCTCCTTCTCCTCCCTGCTGGTGAGTGCGGCCGCTGGCACGTGGCAGCTGCTAGAACTGGTGGCCCTTGTTGGGACTCCTGGGCAGAAGCGGCAGGTGGGATCAAGAAATATGCAGGCAGCCAAAGTAATAATAAAATAAAAATATAATAATAACAAACCCCAAAAGGGAGTAAAACCACAAGGCATACAAATATGAAAAACTGCCCATCTTCCAAATCCTGACCCTGTGGCGGTGTCTGTCCTGTGGGCTTGAAGGTCTTGGATGCTGTCAGCAGCTGGAGAAAGGAGGCTGATGGCTCTTTGGGGGCTTGGAGGGGATCTTAGGGGCATCCTCATCCTGCAGAATAATTTGCAGACACCAGGTGCATGTGCCTTAGAGGAAAAGCTGGGCTTTGGGGAGTGACTGTGAACACTGTTCTCACATGTCACTCAGGGTAATGCTGTTAATGCTCTGCAGCCCAGCATTTGTGCCAGTGCTCAGAGCTGCAGAGTCTCCCAGAAGCAGGAAAATCCTCTCTCGTTTCCCTTCAGTTTGCTGCCAGACTTTATTAATAATAAAAAAAAAGGCAAAAAAGGCAACTTGCATGCTCCCTTCCTTGTTAAAAGAGCAGGGCATCAGTGTTGCCGGCGTGCTCCTGAGCCTCACTGCCTGGGTAGCTGCTTCTCCGTGGGCTCTTCAGGCCTGCAGAGACACATTATTAATTGTTTGTTTGCTCTGCTGGGTGCAGAGCTCCTGGATTCTAATAACTTTTGCTCTCCTCGCCCGCGCTGCTGATTTTACTTCCCTTAATTTTCCCTCTCTAGTCGTTTCTAATTAGCAGTTCTAACCTGTGCCATCCTTGCCTTTCATCTTTTGCAAGAAGCAGGCTTGGACTGGAGTTAAATGGAGTGATGCTGGCTTGGGGCTGCCTTTTCCCACTGCAGGAGCAAGGGGACAGAGCCCAGGAGAGACCCTGAGCTGAGAGACCCTGAGACCCTGAGCTCCTCCTCACCCGACTAACCCCAGCTCTCCTCCTGCCTCCAGGAAGCCAAGCAGCTGCCCATCGACCGGAACGAATGGGAAGGCTATTTTGATGAGAGCGGCCACCTGGCGAAATCCTGGGATTTTATTGCGTCCATCATCCTTGAAAGGGTGAGGAAGGAGATCCAAAGGCAGGAGGGTGGCGGGCAGTGTGCGTTATCCTCTCATCTCAAGATGCTCAGGCCTGGACCCGGATGCCAGTCTTTGCTAGGCAACACAGGGACATGGGCAAGGACCTTGCAGCCACGATGACCCATTGGTGACCACTGATGAGAGCTGATGGTCACCAATGGCTGAGGCTCCAGCAAACTGGTGTTCCCAGCCTCCCTATCCTGGCTTCAGAGCCTAGGGAGGCAGATGAAGGGTTAATAATTCCTGTAAAGGTGTGAGTGGCTTTGTGTGTGTGTGTGTGTTTTTTTTTCTTTTTCCTCCCCTGGTTTTGTAGAATATAGAAGTTGTTGATCAAACAGCATCCCTTCGCCTGGAGATGCTGCACACTTCTCATTTGGCTTTGCTTGCCCGCTTGCTTTCTTGCTTCTGCTTCTTTTCTTGCAGTTTACAAATTATTCAGCTTTGCCCAGTGAGGAAGAATTGATTTTTATCACAAAACACTTTTTTTTTTTTTTTAAGCCTCTCAAAAAAAGGCTTTTCACTTCCATGAAAGGAGCCAGGAGAGCTTAGAGATGAACCCAGACAACCTGTCACAGTTTTTGTGAGCTGTGAAAACACTCTGGTTCCCCATTGCCAGGGCTGCTAGTGAGAAATTTTACTGTTGCGCTTAAACGCAGTCCCTTTGGTATTGAACCAGGCCCTGTGGACACAACTGGGACTAGTGGCAGTTCAGGTGAGCTGGGACCCCCTTCTGAGCACATCAGACCTTGCCCACATGGGACGTGATGTCCCTGAGGACAGGCAGGACCAGGGTGGTGTATACAGAGAGGTTTCAATTGGGGCTGGTTTGTGCGGTGGAAGGCGGTGGTTTGGTCTGAACCTTCTTGTTTTGGGCCATCTTGGTGAAAATGCTTCTGACGTTGTAATTGAGACAGGAACAGCTTCGTTTAAAAGAACATTGCAACCGTTTTCTGTTGAAATATCTATTGCTTGCTGAGAAGCCTTCCTGAAAACCCCAAATAGTGACAGCTCACTGGTTAGTTTAAGCGAAATGCTGACCTGGAAATACTTTAACCACAACGAGAAACTTCCTACTAATAAAACAGGAAAACCTAAAAGTGTTTGCCTGAATAGCATGGTCTGGGCCACTGCAAGCTTCACGAATGACTGTCCAGATATGAGCCCAAAAGATGCTTCCACTCACACCCCAGGACCATGGTCCCCATGTAAGGGCCTGGCACACCATGCCAGTGTCTTTGTCCTCCTGAGCCACCCGTGTTGCTGTCCCCAGGGCCTGGACCCCTCGGTGAGGCCAGAAGCGTGGAAGTTCCTCACAGGATACTACCCATGGAGCAGCTCACGTGATGAGAGGCTCGCGGTTGAAGGCATGAGGAGGTAATTCTGGCTGGCTGCCACCTTCCTTAGTCATCACCTGGGGTAGAGCGGCTTTCACATGCAGGTACTTCTCTGTTCCGTCCTTCAGCACCTTATGAGGGTGCCAACCTTTCTGATTCGTCTATCCTTCATCCCAAGCTTGGGTGGAGGCTGGTGTTGAGAGACCGAATTGCTCTCCTGGTGCGGATGGTGTTTTGGCTTGGCATGCACCTGGGGCACGTTCTCTATAGTCCTCGGAGCAGATGCTGTTATTTTAGCCATTCCCTTCTATGCTTTTCACACTCCCTTCCAAAAAGATGGTGTTGGAAGACCAGATCCCAACCATTTTGGGGTAACAGCAGGAACTTTGAGATTCACTGGTGCTGCCCAATCCAAAGCTTTACTGTAGTGGGGCTTGCTGTCCACCGAATGCCCAGGGAAGTGCCCTGGCAATGGCCATGCCTTCCAGATGGGCAGCCACGTGTCCCCTTCTTGCAGGAAGAATTATGAGTCCTTGGCCAAGTTGTGTGACAGGATACAGCCCTTGCTGGAGACAGAGCACAGGGATTTCTCTCGAGTCTGCAGCTTCATCAGTAAGTGCATCGCGGAGCACCAGCGCACATTGTTATATTTCTGAAGACCGAAAATTCCCCACAACCATTCCAATCTGTGACATTTTTCTCCCTCTTTTCTCATCCTGAATTGCTGAATTTGACTGCTAGCGCTGGCACCTGCTACAACACTGCCTGGAGCCATCAGCTTTTTAGTGATGGGTCAAGTGACCCAGAGAGAGAATTATATATAGAAAGGCAGGCGATAGAGATGTCGTTAGAGAGAGGCTGGAAGTCTGGAGAGCACCTCCAGGCCCATTTTTTTGTGGATGAAAGGAGCTTACTTCAGTGAAGAGCATTATTATATTCAGATTCCCATTTAGGCTTCTCCAAGTTGTACAACAAAAGGAATTTTAAATGATATTGCAAAATTTATGTTACAAATCAATGTAACCTGCATAAATCAACCCAGCTGAGGCAAGAAGGCAGGGGTTGTGTTTTTTCTCTCTGTTTTTTTCTAATGCCTTGCTGAAACTAAGTTGCTTCTCAAGAAAGGAAAGTTGCTACATCGAGTTGGAGAAGGCCTTAGAAAAATATATAGACTTCAGCCAAATACAACTCCTTATTCCTTTCCTTTATTTTTTTTTCCTCTCTTTGTTTGGCTGAAGAAGAAATCACTCTCCATCTTTCTGTACAATTAACCAAGTTGTGAGATTAACCAAGCTTTTCAGAGCTAAAACTTTTGGTCTTTATGCACGGAGATCCGACGATAGGAAATAACTTGGTTGTGGACGGCTTGCTCCAGATGTGGAGCTCAGGAGGCTGTTTCTCTCTCTCCCCAGACTCAGACCTGCAGAGACTGTACACGAGAGATGCCCAAGGCCAAACCAGGGTGGACAAGAAGCAGATGGAAAAAATCCTTTTGCTCAACTACGTGTGCAACATGGAGGCGGGTGAGCATGCGAGGAGCAGCTCGTGTGTGGGTCCTGCCTGAGCCCACAGAGGGAAGTTCTCCATCCAAACGCATCCTCTGCGTTTCCACAGCTTTCCCTTGCCTTTCCTTTTCTCTCATGTCCATCCCTGCTGCGTGAGTGCAGTCGTATGTCTTCTTCCCTGGCAGAGTACCAGCAAGGCTTCCACGAGATGCTCCTGCTCTTCCATCTCCTTGCTGAGCAGGAGCATGAGATCTACTGGCTCTTCCAGTTCTTCCTCCAGAAAACAGTGAGTTTCTGGGTGCTTCTCCCTGTAGTGGGGATGGCACCATGCTGAGGTCTGGCTCTGGGAGGGCAGTGCTGTCTGATCCCTGACCGCTGCAGTGGGCATTGCTGAATCGGTAGCACTCTGGGCTATATTAGCTGGGCTTAGATCCAGACTCTGCTGATGACCTCTGCTGGGACCGGAGCCATAGGAATGGGGCCAAATTAGGTGGTTTTGGAGCTTGTGGGACACGTGGAGCTGGGCTGTCTGAACTGCCCCTGCTCTGTGTCCCCCAGGAGCACAGCTGTGTGATGAACATAGGCGTGGGGAAAAACTTGATCATGCTCAAGGCACTGATTGCATTTATGGATCCCACCTTTGCAAAACACCTGGGTAAGTCCCAAGCCTCTTCCCTGCCTCCGGTCAGCCCAAAGAAGATGTTCCTGTAGGTCATAAAGCATCATTTACAGCAGATCCCTGCAAAAGAAGGTAAATATTTGCACAGTGATTGACTTTTGCCAACTGAACATGCTGAGAATGCAGGTCAGGGACACTGAGCAGGGGTTACACATCCTGGCTCTCCTGAGACAAGTGCCTGGGAGCAATCTGAAAGACCTTAGCCTTTTGCATGCACTTTTCTGAATTTATCTCTTTTCTCTGTGAATTGCATAGAGATGGAGCTGAGGTTGCAGCCTTTGAGCATCTCCTCCAGCTCTTCCTCTGCTGAGTTGCCCTTCCATTGGAAGGGGTGGATCAGGCCTTCTCAGAGCCATCCTGATGCTGTTTTGGTAGAAAATGTCCCCGCTCCCTATCTTTAAAATATTTCTTTTTTGCCTTTGAAATCCATCTGAGCTTCTGATCAGAGTTTGCTCTTCTCTTCTTTCAGAGGGAAAAGGCACTCAGGTTATTCAGTCACTGTTCCCCTGGTTTTCCTTCTCCTTCCAGCGCGTTTTCAAATCCTTCTATGATGTCTGGAGGCTCTGGGAGGTGAGTGCTTTCTAATGACAAGAGCTCAGGTATTTGGGATACACCAGGGTTAAGAAGGATTGTTGCCAGGTATATTGTCCTTAACAAACAGCAACCCCTGGATCCAGACCCTTCAGAGCTATAGGGGATCTAATTCCCTATTCCTAACAGAGGATCTTGATAGGCCTGGCCTTTGGGTGAGATCTGTAAACATTAAATGCCTTTTAATACAAATTTAGGTGGACTGTAGCTCCCAGGATCCATAGGAGTTGTTGTGACCGCCCTTCTCAACCATATCCCAGAGCACCTACAGTCAACTAGTGATTTCCTTACTGAATGTATGATAAAAACTCTCCTCTTCATTTGGAGTGTGTCTTCGAGTGTGGCAGCACCTTGTCTAGGTGGCCAGGTTTGCCCCTCTTCCCAGGACAGTTATCCCTACTTTTCCTGGTGGTTTGCAAGACACTGCCCTCCCCTGGAGCTGCAGCTCTGGCATCCGGAGTGGGACTCCAGGAAAAGAAAAGAGTCTGCCAGAGCAGCAGGATTCCCCGCTCCGCACACAAGCTTCTCTCTCTGCATCTCATTTCTCAGCCCTGCTCCCCGGTGGCTTTGATTATCTCAATTAATATTTGCAGAGCCTCTCTCCCCACGCGCACCCCTCAATGAAGGCTGTGCAGCAAGTGCTTGCTCTAATTACTCTCCACCTGGGCAGCGGGAGCTTGGGGCTGTGGGAGCCCTGTGTAGGCAGGGAGGAAGAGGAAGAATCCTGGAGATGAGAACAGGGCTTAGAAATCAGCTGCAAACTCCCTTTGCACCTGTTTACCAGCATAGCCTGGCTGGTCCCACTCTAGTTTTTGTGGGTGTTCATGTGCAAGGTTTTTCAGGGAGTGATTTTTGGTGTGCATTTAGCTAAAACACCTCTGCCTCCTGCTGCTTCTTCCTCCCTGGCTGGGGAAGGCTCTTGCACAGAGCTGGCTGGGTCAGGCTTTGAGTTTAGATGTAAATAGAGTTCAGTAAAACACTTGGTGTGCCTCCAGGGCCTCCAGGAGCCTTTCTGCCTTTTGGAGCTCTTGGAGCATAGAGGGCTCCACAGGAAGAAAATGGTAATAACTGTGGAACTCCTTGCTGCAGGATTTTGAGGATGCAGTTTGCATGGTTCAGCAGGACGCTGGACAAGCTGATGGAACCTCAAAAACAGAATACAGGGACACATGGAATTGCAGGCTCATTCACTACATCTGCTTCTATGTTCTTATGGCAAAGAGGCCACCGGACACCTCCCTCAATCTGGGGCGCAATCAAATGCGAAGGGTTTGACCTGCCTGCAGTGGCTGTGAGGGACCATTGCAACCTCTCCCAGAACTGTAACAACTATGACCCCCTTGCCCTGTACCCAGAGAGCCCCTCCCTGCATTTGGTGTCCTTTGAGCCAAAACTATCAGTAGGAACATCCTGAAGCTTGTGCTGCAGCTTTGTTATTTTTCAGCCTAGCAGGAGGGCTCAGCTCTTAGCATGAGAGGCTCCATTTCGCTGGCTTGGAGATTTTGCCTGTAGGCTTCCCTGATGTTTTCTTCTCCCTGCTCCTCTCCTATCTGTTCCCCGCCAAGGTTTTCTTGATAGGGAAGCCCTGCCGAAATTTCCAAGTGATTGTGGCCTACACACTGCTGCAGACAGTGAGAGATCAGGTCCTGCGGGAGAACATGGCTGGAGACGACATCCTGACGGTGAGCAGCTGTGCGCGGCCTCCCGTCCCACCACACCGGGGGCCTTCTCCAAGACCTTGCTGCCAGGGCTTGGGAGGGGCCACTCATCGGAAGCGAAGGAAAGCAAAGGAAAAACCTCAAATTTGAGTTTTTGGAAGCAGTTTGGTTCTAAAGGAAGATACTGGTTTGTGATGCAAGTAGGCAGGGGCAGATGGAAGACATCCCCAGCCTTTGCAAACCTAGCCTCCAAGCAGGGTTTTGGCAATCTAGCATGCCTGTAAAAATGACTTAATTTTCCTGAGAGAATAGTGAGAATATCCAGGAGAAGAGGAAGAGAATTGAACTGAGAATCGAATGTGAAAGCTGGGGCTTTTGTCTTCCACCTCTCTCTGGCGACTCCAGCCCTGTTCAGAAGTTGAGCAGATGCATGAGACTGCCCTGATTTTGCTCCATCTCTTCCCTGGCCAGCTCTGTGGAAACCTCGTGGACCTGGATGCTGACCAGCTCATCTCTGAGGCCTGCTCCACCTATGACCGCCTCTTGGAACATGCGGACAAGGTGAGCTGCGGGATGCCACCCTGTGTGGCAGCGGGAGGGAAAAGGCCGTCGTGTCATGGCCTCAACCCGTGTTTCCCAGGTGCCGGCTGCACTGATGGACTTCTTCACCCAGGCAAGGAAATAAGAGCAGGAGGCAAGCTGGCTGCGTGTAATAAACAAGTGCATGCAAGCTGGTGTGGTTTGATGGGGGGAGATTGCTTATCCTGGCATTTTTGTGGGCTCTGCTGTTCGTATATGCTGGTCAGGAGATGGGATCTGACAGGGATTTGTGTGGATCTTGTGGCCAGGACTGAAACCCCTGGCCCATCAGCACCCAGCTTTGATCCTGCTGTCCTGTTCCGCCCTTGACCAACTTGGTACCATCCCACCCAGAGCCAGGGTATTGTCCTATCTATGGTGTTAGCAGTAGGATGAAAGAAGGGAACTGGGAAGGCAAAGGGCCGTTTGGGGACAAGAGCCTCCCAGCTCCTGCTTCTGCCTGGTAGGGCCCAGGCACAAGGACAGTCCTTCCCTGAGCAGAAGAGAAGTCACTCAGTCTCCTGTCATTCCTAATGCAGGATCTGGGTGTGGAAATTGCTGCACCTTTGGATGGAGCTTTGGATGGACCCTAGGAGCAGGCACCTCAGTCCTGCTCCTTGGCCCATCTCCAGCACATCAGCAAGGCTTCAGCTCTGCAGGGAAGGTGAGAGGGATGGAGATAGCGCCAGCTCCTTGTGCACTTTGGAAACTTGGCACATCTGGAGAGGAGGAGGGGCAAAAAGCAAACACCTCCCTGCACTGCACCTTGTGTCTGCCCTGACACCCTCCCTCCCTCCGTTCATTCCCTCTCGTCTGGAAAGAGCCAGAAAGGCCAATATTCCCCAGCGCCTGGCTAGTTAAGGACAAAATAAACAAGCATGAGGGGGCAAACTGTGACTGAAATGGAGCACGGCTACCCGCTGAACTGTGGCGTGTTCACAGTGACCTTGACAGATGCTGTGGAAGCTGCAGGTGACACTCATCAGACGTGACAGGGATGGAGCGAGCCGGGAGCAGAGATGCGCGCGGGGCTGGGGCACGACCTGAGAAGCTGCGAGAGTCGCAAGAGCATCGAACACGTGATGTGTCCCCTTGATCCTGCAAAATGCATCTCCTCGGAGCACAGACTGGGAGAAACCATGCCAATAGTTTCACGCTGCCAAGAGTAGTTCCCCCTTTTTTACAGATGGGGAAACTGAGGCAAACAGAGACAAGGCAACTGGCTTAGGAGCAAGGGCAGTATCTTTGCCTGTGAGCACAGCTTGTGGCAAGGTCCTTAGCACCTTGATCACAAGACCATTTTTCCTGAGTGGAAATCAGATCCTCATGTCTGCAGCTTTGGAGGTCCAGGAAAACTCTTAACTTCTGTGGCCGGCTACAGAAAGCTGTGGCTGGCACACATGCCGAGCGTCTCTGGACTGGAGAGTTTTCTGTGCTTCTCCCTCCACCCAGAATGCATCTTTTGTCCACCAAACTGATGCAGAAGTTGCAGCACACCTTTCCTCCTGGCTTTCTTTTCCGAGGGGTACAGCAGTGATTGTTTTTGGAGGGCTGGCCACATGTTGTGCCGAAGTGGAACGTGCTACATCACCTGCTGAAAAGCAGGAAGCTCCTCAGCCCTTTGGCAAGTCTGGAGACTTTGTCAGGTCCCCAGAAAAACAAACGCCCCAGAAGGGCCCTAAATCTCCATGCGGGTTAAAGAAGGAGAAGGAAGACACTCCAGCTAGCATGAGGAATTCATCCATTCTCCTGTGGGTTGGCAGGTGAAGCAGAAAATCTGCCGATATATTCAAGGCCCTAATAACTTTCGAAGCGTCCAGTGGAAATTAATACAGAGCTGTATCTTACCTCCTCTGCTGAGCGGCTTTTATCACTGCAGACACTTTTGCTGACACCGAGCTATTTGTTTTGCAAGAGATGCTCCCTGGGCAGGGATCAGGGGAGGTTGGGCTAATGCTGCCTGACATACTTCATTTGGGAGATGGGAAGAGCTGGTGAGAGGAGAAGGAGACTGGGAAGGACTCTGGGGATGAAGGCCTTCTCACACTCCTCTGGAAAGCGGGAGCCTGTGTGGGAGTTTGAGAAGGGTTTGGAAGGACCCTGAATGTGCCCTTCCATGGCTCCATGTGTCCTTCCACGGCTCCATGTGTCCTAATTCTGCTCCATCTTCTCTGGACCAAGCCATGGGATGTCTGCTGGGATTGTGGTGTCAGCTGAAATAGGGCTCTTCTGCTGGGAAAAATGGGAAGTGTTGGAAAGTCTGTGGCCAGCGGCTGGTCTAGGACTGAATTCAGGGTCAGCATGGCCAGACCCATAGGGTCAATATGGGGATCTGCCAGGGAAGTGACCACTGGGCTGTGGTTGACTCATCGTTGCTCCACTGCTAAAAGCAGCAGCTCCAGCTCCTGCATGTCTGCAAGGAAGAACTGACAGAATTAAGGGTGTTTAGGGTATTATTTTAAAACATTTTTATGAGAAAGACCATGATGATGAAGAATAGATGTCTCTGTCTGCTTTTGAAGGACCTCATAAGACATTTGTGCCTTTACAGTCTTAATCCCAAGGCTTGTTTTCCATCTTTTCTTGTTGGCAGAGTAGAAGTTACCAAGCCGTTTGTCTCTCCAGGTGTGATGGTTGGGCTGAATGATTTCTTGGGGACAGGATGGGTTTGCCTTTGGGAGAGCACTGAGGAAGTAATGACCAACACAAATGCCCAAAAGAAATGCTGAGAAAACCTGACACTGCAATGGAAGAGGTGAGTGGTGAAGAGCAGGTGGAAATTGCCGTGCTGAGGACCAGGACCTCTTGGAGCTCCTTGCCACGAAACAGCAGGGCTGTGTGATGATCTATGAGCTCAGGGCGCTTGCGATAACTGAATCTTCCTATTCGAGATGGATGGCACCTTCATGAGCCTGGGCAAACCCTATCCTGTCTCAGCTGAGCCTCGCAAAGGAGACTCATCGGGTTCGCTGAGCGCGAGAGGACGTTTGGAGGGACGAGTGGAATAGCGCAGAGGGTGCTGGCTTAGCTTGTGAAGACACTTCTTCTAAATGAGGTACTTGGAAAATTCCCCACTAGTTTGCCAGACCATTTCTCCCCACATTAATCTTTTTGTTTGTTTTTTTTCTTAATGGGAGATTTCAGATAGCCAATTTGAAAACAGAAACAGCACCAGAGAATTAGTTAGTTGTTGCTGTTAGTTTGTTCCTGAGGAAATAAAACCTTCTTTTGCATTTTGCTTTTAAGATTTCTCTCCCTTTTGCTACTGGGGAGGGAAAGAGAAAATCTTTTAGCCGTGAATAAATAACATAGTCCATCTGCAAACTCGAAAGAGAACTCCATTTACTTATTCAATCTATTTCACCCAGTAAAAGCAGTAAACACTGCTGAGAACTCAGGCTTATTTTCCTAAATATGGTAATTGCTCCAAGTCAGCCTTTTTTTTTTTTTTTTAAATCTCCCCCCATTAACTAAAATTCAGATTTAATAGGATTTCAGCTGGATTCACTGTGTCTTGCTTGCCTCAGTGTTAATTATGCTTTGGAGCGGTCTCACCTGTGAAATGTGGCACTGATATATACACATATGTATGTGATAACTTACTCCTTGTGATGGTGCAATGTGGCAGCTCCTGATTTATTTCAAACTCAATGCGAGCTTGCTCTGAAATGAGTTTGTTCGTATTAATTACACTGGGGCCCTGCTGAGATTTTTAACAAGATTATGCTTTCCAAGTGTCGCCGCTTGGCTTCTCCTCCTCCCTTTTGGAACCTGTTGGGCGCAGAGGGACTCTTGCTCCCTGCGATGTTGGCGAGCAGGAGTCAGGAGTGTGCTGGCACAGAGGACCAAGAGGAGCATCCAAGGAGCATCTCTGATGCAGGCCCAGCAGGACCCTCCTGGAGTGATGCTTGGTCTGGTGCAAACCAAAGGCTCTGAGGAAGCATCATTGGCTCTTCTTGGACAGCTACAGGTTTAGGAGAAAGCCTGGATCTGCGAGACACCCTTCCCTGTTCTTTAACCTGTTCTTGCTGGCTTCTTGGTAGTGCATGTCCACCACCGCCTAACTATGGCCGATGAGCTAGCCCCGCTGCTTGCTTTCTTCTTGCATGGTGCTCTACTCAGTAAGCCCTAAGAGGTGTCACTGGCCAGAGCTCGCTGCTGTCCCACGTCACTGGGAGCTCCTCAGGCTTTCAACAGCTCCCAAAAGCTAACGAATGACGTAGCAAATGCAGCGAGCGCGATGGCAAGAAGCAATCTCTTAGCTTTCCCGGTGAAATAAGATGCATCAGGTTTTCATATTCAAATATTTATGGGTTGAAATCTGACCTGGAAATGAGAGCAGTAGAAACTCAACCAGGGCAGTGAGGAGTTGAAGCACTCCCCTACTTTTTGTGATCAAGCCATGATTTGGGCTTCTTATCTTGCCCAGAAAGAGGGCAACACAAAGTCTCTCTCCAGGAAAGAGTTGAGCTCATAGGATAAGCCACGCTGCCATGCAGAAGCAAGAGACTTTGGACGGTGTCACCCAGCCCAGACAGAGCCAGTGCTGGCTGAGGGGCTCCTATAGCGCTCCTCAAGGATGAGAGAAGACCACCCATTGAGGGAAGACCCCTGGCGGGACGCACTGAGCTGGAACGGTTAGCAGCAGTCTTGGCAGAAGTGAGGAATAATGCAAAAATGTTGGGTTTTCTTCTTCCTTGCAGGTCTGGATGAGAAGACGGGAGGAACTTCCCCATTAACCTTGCCAGCTCCAGCCAGGAGCTGAAGGTTGGTCTTCTGTGGAAGCCCTTGCCCTGCATGAACGCAAGCTTCGAGGTTGGTAGCTGGGTCACAGGGGGCTGCGGAAGGGCCAGAAATGCGTTAGCGTGAGGGCTGCTGCTGGCCAAGCATCTTGGTCCGAGCTGGTGGGGTGAAAGCAGGGGTGGGGAGACACCTGTGCACAGTCAGTGGGGCCACACACAACTCCAGGAGAACAGCGAGGACATGGCCTTGCCGCAGCCCCGACATCTGAAGGTGGAAGTGCATAAACTGCTTTTATCAAAATGAAGCCGGCTTTGCGCTCGCACCAGAAATTCCCCGACCTCGCGGGTTTTTCTCCATGGGATTAATGAGGTTAGTCAATGAGCGTGATCCGATTTGGGTTTGCTGCTATTCTTGGCTGGGTTTAGATGCCGCGGCACGGGCGGATGTGTGGATTCGCGGCGTGAGGCGGCTTTTGCGGGATAAGCGAGAGCATATTGATAAGCAGCCTTGTCCCCGCTGGGACCTAACCCTGGTAAAGGGTTTAAAGAGGACAAGTATTTTGCTTGCAAAGCATCTCCCAGCAGGATGCTGGTGTGTCAGAGAGGGGCTGTTTTTCTCTGAGGACCCTTCGTGGCCCAGCAGGGTAGGAGAAAAATAGGGCTAGGAGCCCCGTGCTGATGCTCGCCCAGCCCAAGGAAGGAAATTCCGACTTGCTGCCAACAAGGGAGGCTGTTCCTCTGGCAGGATCCCTTTGTTTGAAGATGCAGGAGGCTGAGCCTAGGGATGGACAGGGATGCTCCGGTCCAGCTCTTGGCCCTGCATGAGGCCATGATGACCCTAAAGGCCACGTCCAGCTTCCCAGGAGCCCAATTCCTCTTTGTTCATCGCAATTCACCTCTATTTTCTCTGCAACGATCAACATCTGCTCCTATCCCAAAATGTTTTTGCAGCCTTTAAGTGCCGTGGAAATCAGCTCTGTAGCTGCATCCAAAGGAAGGGAGGGCAGCAAGTCTGGATCCTCTCTCCAGCTTGCCTTTCTTGCTTTCCTATTTTTTAATTAAAATTGGAGCTCATCGCAACCACACGCACAGAAGTGGATCCAGGTTTGGAGCCTTGGGGGTTTTAATGGGAGCTGTTAGAGCCAGGGGGCCTCCCCAGCGCTGAGGATGCGCCGCCTCCTCCCCACAGAGATGGGATCCAGGGGGCTGGGTGAGGGACTAAAGATAGGACGTCCCCTTCCTTCCTTTGGGGTCAGTCCCTACATGTCCAGGTAACCACCAGTGAGCAGGTTCTGAGAGGCTTTTCCCAGCTTCAGGGAGCTTTTACCTGGCTGATACCATAACACCGGATCAGGGCTGGGGGATTTTGGCTGCTTTTGGGGCCTGCGTAAGAAGCGGAGCATCCCTAAGCCTGCAGGCATTTCCAAAGCAGCCTAATTCTTAACTACATTTTTCCAATTTTGTCTCTGCAAAAACAACTCCAGAGCTGTCTCCTTCGTTTCGACAGCTGTAACAAAGAAAATAAGTTGAATTATGTGAAATCTCCACCCCCACCCCAGCCCCAAAGCCCATTTTTCTTTTTCCCCAGACAGTCCTTGTTGCTGTTTCAATTGCTTCTAATGGAGATGTCCATCACGGAGCGGACGCAAGCGAGGACATTAACCCAAATATGATTCCAGGCAGGAAGGACTGCATTAATGACCATTTAAACCTGTGTACGTAGCTGGTCCAGCGGAAGACGACATGGACTGATTTCTCTTCCCTCCCTGACAGCTGCATTTTTCCTTTGCTTTTCAAATCCCAGGGATCTGCAGGGCTTTGGTGTCCTGCTGTCACCTTTCACTGGACATACGTGCTTGGAGCGCAGGGAGGGTGAGTTCAGAGCTGGCCTCTTTTACCCGACTGGACCAGAAAAAAAAAAAAAAAAACAGGTCTTTGAGGACTTTGCAGCATATGAGGAGGTGACATGTTCAGTGTCCTGTGGCCTTCAAATCTGCAGCCTAGGTATCCTGCATACAGCCGGCTTGCCTGGGCTACCTCGAGGAGCAGCATCAGTCTCCAACGCACCTGGACAGTGGAGTGAGAGTGTGAGACATCTCCACCATTTCTCCAGGAACCGTCCAAGCCTGCAGATCCTCTGCAGCACAAGCGAAAAGCCAGCGCCGCCTAGTCAGGAATGCCAGAGCGGGGCTGCTTTTTCCATCTTCTCCAGTAAACCCAGGCCAACATGCACGTGCACTAAGCAGGCCGCTATGCCTCCAGCCTTGATGTGACCAGAGCAGACAGACATCCTTGAAGAGCAAGTGCTGAGGTCCTAATGTTGCATTATGGAGCATAAAGCGCAGTAATATTCAACCAATTACACTAATGCTGCTTATTTGCTCTTGTTACAGAGAGTAATTGCTCACCCAAAAGCTATTAAATTAGATAAGAGTAGAACAAACAAAACTATTCATTTTATTCACTATATATTTATACACCTACCACTCCGGCGTGTAAGCAGCCACCACACTCTGGGTTTTATATATTCCACTTGCGAGCGAGACAAAGGCAACATTTGTCACGGCCGTGGGTGTTGTTTCTCCTTTTAAAGCAATTGCAAGAAAGACGGGGACGTGTTGGGGTTTATTAATCCTTCCTGGGAGCAGGATTTGCCTCCTTGCCCGCTGCAGCCCTGGCCAGGAGCTGTCCAGTATCTCCGGCAACGACTCGCTCCCTGGAAAAGTTTGGGTGCTTTATTTAGAAGGTTATAGACACATCCTAAAAATAAGCCACTCCAAAAAGCCTGTCGCGCACCACATGCTTTTAAAAACATATCATTATCCACTCTCGCTTGCTAATTAATTCAATCGCCTTCCCGTCCGCAAGTGAAGCCCGCAGGATACACAGCGTGGGTGCCGGGGCTGGCGGAGCCCCTCAGGCTGCAGCTCCAGAAGGATGGGGATGAAGGCTCAGGGGCATGTTTGCAACCAGGTACCTGCTCCCGGGGAGCTGAGCTGAACCCTGCCTGCTCGGTCGGGGTTCAGCGCCATTGAGAGAGGAACCCACCATGGCCCTGCGGCTCGGAGCCCTTGGAGGCAATGGGCAAGGCCAGGAGAACACGGTCCTGGGCGCTGGCCACAAGTGGGACCCTGCTTGTGGCTGGTGAGTGTGCCCCAAGGTTGTGGGGAGCAGAGTTCCCAGGGAAAGCCTTGTTTGGCTGGAAAGCTTGTCTGAAGGAGCGTGATGGATTTTCCTGGCCTTGCTAGAGCTAGATTGGGTTTCAAAACATTAAAGCGATCTGAATGGACCAGAAACCAAAGGCAGGAGTTTTGCCGAGATAACAGAGGCATCATTCCTCATGCAGAGCGATTTAGATTAGGGTGACAACTTTATTAAATTTACAAGAGCTAAGAGAAACCTCTGGCCAAATGCACACGCTCTGCATGCTTCTGCTTTGGGGTATGAGCCTGGGAGCCGGCTGCCTCTTGGATTAAAAGGAAGCTTTCCCAGTCACCTTTAATTTCCCTGGTAGCTTCCAACACTGAAGGCTAATTCGAGTGATTAGGACAGGTCAAATCCCATTGGTCTCAGCCACTGTGGATCATCTCTGCGGGCTTTTGCTAACACCCTCCTCCTCGTGCTCCAAGTTGCCTCTCGGGGCGTGAAGCTGGAGCTGCTCTGAGCCTTTCCCCAGCCAGCTTTAACTGCTGGCTGCAAAGGCAAGGAGAAGGTCCTTTGCGCCTGGAAAAAAATCCCCTAGGAAAAGGTGGTCCTGATGCAGCCAGGTTTTCATCTTGGCCGTGCACCTTGGGTTGCTCCTCTGTCTCCGGTGACTCCCCCGCGGTCAGACTCAGCTCTGCTACTTGTGGTCCTTGTCTCCCAGGGTTCTCCTCTGGGCTGGTGGCACCTCCCTGGCTCTGCTGCTGGAGGTTATGCCCCAATGTAGACCCTAGGGTTCCTGAGAAGAGCTGGCTGGAGCCCAGGTCTCCCAGGGCCTCCCTTGCGACATGGTGCGTCCTCCCCCGAGCCTCGTGGGAGCTGGTGCTGCTTGAGGGCTGGTGGCAAGAAGTCACCGTGGCCTGGAGAACATCTGTAGGGGCTTTCCTACTGCTAGGCTTGGGGGAACCTGCTGGGCTCAGTGCAGAGCCCCTCTGGAGGTAAGGGACAGGTTGGCAAACAGATGGCGAAGAGAGACTTTGCTGGGAAAAAGCTCCATGGAGCAGGATGGAGCATCCTGAGGGATCAAGAGACTTGGGCAAAGAGGATTACAGCAGGGGCCAGAGCTCAGCCTGGCTTTTCAGCCCTCCTGTCCCTGCTCCTTCCCCTCCCCATGGTCTTGCTTCCAAAGCCAAGACCGGCTATAAATAGAGCCCAGAGGCAGTGTGATCACCAGAGGGCTTCGCTGACATCTGAGGCCAGCGTGCAAGCAAGGAAGTGAATCAAAAGCATGTTAATTATAAGCTCCATTAGAAACATGAGCAAAAAGAAAATCACCTTTAATTGCTAAATGCAATAGATGAAAATGAGCATGGAAAGCAAAGCTGATATCTGGCTATGAGAGGAGAGTTACAGGAGTCCAGAAATAGAGGGAAGCTGTAAACAAGCATGTGCATCCATGTTGAATGTGCTTGGAGGAGGCCTGTTGTCCCTTCCTGCACGTCCTTGCTATTTCTAGGCAGTTTGTGAAAAAGCAGCTCAACCTTTGGGTCAGGCGTGGGGCAGGGAAGCCCAACTTGCCCACGGACATGCAAGGCTGGCCCAGGCCTGGGATCCCTTGGCCTTTGACAGTGATGGTGCAAAGGGTCTAGCTGGACTGGTGCTAGCTCCCTGCTTCTTTCTCTTGCTAAAGAGGCAGAAATCAGGGATATGCAAACACAACCGACATCCTGAATATTAAATGGGGAGATGACCTGAAAATGTCTCCTCTCAGGCCTCCTTCCAAGGTGGAGAAAATTTTCTTAAGAGATGCGAGTCTTATGTATATGGGGAACAAACCTGAGCCTTCAGGACAGCTGGAAATACTGCACAGCATTTACTCAGTTTGGCATCACTTCGCTGACCTTTCAAGGCAAGTCAATGATAGCAATGACACCAAACAGGAGTATTTTGCTCTGGCTAGTTGGACAACTTTGGCGTTTGAGAGGTTTTTGTTAGCTGAGGTCTTGTCAGACTCACTTCTGTGCATGAAGGTGCTGCTTTGCCCTGGCATCTTATCTGTTGATACATGTACAAGCTCTTTCAATGCAAAGTGTTCAGGTCTTCTGCATGTTGAATGCTTGGGGCTGAATTACGACTCCTATTCCATCAGAGGAGACCTCCTTTCACTCCATAGCCGGAAGGCATCTCTTTTAGATGAGTAATTGCTCTTGAATTTTGTGTTATTTAAGCAAAGATGGAGAAATAGGCGTAGAAGGTGATTCACCCAAGGCCACACAGCAGAGACAGGGACAGAGCCCAAGTTCCTGCTGTGTCCAATACTCCAATGTAGCTGGAAACCTTTACTCATGCAGGCATAGCAGCTGGGGATGCACCCAGAGCTCATGAACGGCGGTCCAAGGACTCGGTCCAAGTCCTTCCTATCAGTCCAGTAGGCAGCACATGCATGGGAGCATCTCCTGCCAGCTGTGGCGCAGAAGCACCGGCTCCGGGACGGCAGGGCAGGATGACAAATGCACCTTTCCCTGGCTTGGAAATTACCTGCAGGTGAAAGCAGGAAGCGGGGAGTTGGAGGCATCAATTGCGGCGAATGACCTTTGTGGCTGTTGGCAGCTAGCAGAGAAGAAGTTAAGGGCTTGTTTACACCCAGCTGGTGAGTGTTTCAATTGAGATGCGAAGATAAAAGTAATAAAGTGCCTTCCATTTAGGCTAGCGCACAAATGAAGTTTAAAATGCATTCCCCTGCCGAAAGCACTTATTGGCTCCAGAGTTCGAGCGAGCTACATGGCGGCTGCTGCAACGGCGATTTCTTTCCCGAGGCTTCTCTGAGTGCCCTGGCTCCCTTCCGCCTTGGACTGAGGCCCATCAAACTCATAGCAGTTGTCCCCAGGGCTTTCTAGTGGAGCGGCCTTTCCAGCTTGTTGGGGTTTGTTTATGTGGGACATTCTGGCGAAGCCCAGAAGTGCTGGCGTGCGGAGCGGGACAAGGCGGCAGGCTGGGGGAACCGCTGACTCCAAAATAAAGCGGGCCTTTCTCTGCATAATGCTCCATGAAATTGTTCAACAGGAGCGTAGCTGGAGAATTAAATGGATCAGACGGAAGTGGAGAAAATTCGTTTTGATTATTCTCTTTTAATCTTGATTTTTCTTTTTTTCTTTTTTTTCACCCTTTTTGTCTGGGGAGAGAAAAGCTTTTTGATCATCGAGAAAGGAGGTCATTCCTCTGTCGAGGAGGCAGCAATCACAGCAACAGCGCGAACAGGTTAGGTGCAGGGTCTGCAGCACCAGGGAGGAGCAGCAGGCGCCTGGCAGGGCGCTCCTTGCGGAGGCCGCGCTCGGAGCTCCTCAGCCTCCCGCGTCCGTGTCTTCCAGAGGCAGCTTTACCCATGCAGGAACTGGGGTGCAGAAGCTACACACGCTCCTCGCTGGGTGGTTTTCACCCCACCCTATGCTGGGGCAGACCCAATCTAGCAAATCCATTCCGGGCTCCGCTGGCCTCTCCTCGCTCCTTTCCCAAGGTGATGCTCGCTCAGCCAGGGATGCAGGCTGTGACACCGGGTTACTCACAACACAGGGCTAGTTATTTCAAATTGCCTAAAAACATGTGTGCGTGTATATATATATATGTATATATATATGCAAAAATAATAATAAAGGGCTTGTATTAAGACAATTAAATTGTTAAATAATTTAACTGCTTTGGATTCAAATGAATTAGCCATGTTGGTAATTACTGTGGTTTATGGGAAAGCAGGGTTGCAATCCCTGTGGTGAGCTGGGAGGGAGTGTCCAATGCTGGGGAAAGCGGAGGGCAGAGCGGGGGACCCTGGGTGACCATCCCCAGCTGTCATGCCTGGATTTCTCTGTGTGTCTGATGGGGATGCAGATGCAGAAAACCAGGGTGACTCTCCAGGCTGCAGTGCCCTTCCTGGCTCCATCCGCCTCCCTCTTAGCTCCCTGTCACGGGTGTCAGGGTTTGAGGCCGCCCCAAGCTGCTGTCACCCAGTGTCGGTGGCCGCGCAAGCGTGGGCTTGTGGCACCATCTAGTGGGTGTAGGGACCCGTGTGGACACGGCCTGTGTCGGCCCAGGGCCACCCCACCTCCCGGCACCACAACTTGGGCTAGTCCTGGGGGTGCCGGGCACTCCCCTCCTTCCCCGCGCAGCCGGGTGCAGCTTTCCCGTGGGATGCTCGTCCCCGGGGATGCTACGGGAGCACCCGGACTGCTGCAGGGCTGTGCGCGGGGGCCGCGGCGCAGGGTTGGCTGCGCTTCCCCTCCTGGCAGGCGCTGCTCGGCCGATTACATCAACCCCGGCATTTCCAGGCCCTGCGGGAGCAGGGAGGAGCGCGGGCTGCCCGGGGAAGCAAATAAGGGCTGTGCGGCGCCCGTGGGCGGGGAAGCCCTCAGGGTGCACGATTAGGCCAGTTCAGCCCCATTCGTGTCCCCCCTCATCCTGGCGCTGTCCCCGGAGTCAGGGCTGGGAGCAAAATCAGCGGCAGGAGGGGCAGGAAAGGAGAAAAGCAAAAAATATCCGCCCATAAAGCGCACGTCTGTGTGGTCGAGTCTTAAAGCAGCAGATGAGCAGCTATGTAGGGGTTTGCTAAGGGCAAAAAAAAAAAGTCCCAAGACTCCTCTCAGCCATTAAATTGGGGATCTTTGTGCTGTAAAATCTCAGCCACCCCCTGCCCTCCCTCCTCTTCTCAGCGTGTTGGTTCCCAAATGGCAATGTTCCTGGCAGCCAGGCCCAGGCATCCGGGCTCAAGCTCGTGGGCTCCCCCAACGCTGTGGTGAAGAACGGGGGCAATACCTCCAATACTTCTCACGGGGTTGCCATCCATGTGTCTTATCCCACGTTTCCCCCTTCATTCCCCCTGGAGTTTGTGAGCGATGCCATATGCAAAATCTGCGTGGACTTGGGGCACAAGAGTGCGAAAATGGCCCCCAAACGAGGGGAAATTTGGGGGTGGAAGTTCCCCTTTGTTGGGGTGGGGGGGCAGGGTGCTGCTTTGCCCCTAAACAAGGAGGCTGAGGAGGCAGTTCCCGGCAGCTGGTGCCAATGCGGGTCCATCTGCAGCCCCTGCAACCTCCATATACTCAGGGTGGGCCCTCTGCTCTGTGTCGGTGGGGGTATTTTGCGGGGGAGGAGGAGGGTATTTTGCAATTTGCTCCAGCTTCCGAGGGGTTTAAGCTCAGATTTTGGAGATGGTTTCCCTCCCCGTAGCTCCACATGGGTCACCGTGGGGCTGGGGCCAGGGGCTGTTGCTGCGGGTGGTGGGACCAGCATCCCCAGGCGGGGACAGGTCAGGGGCCGGTGCGTGGGGCTGGCCATGGGCGTGCGCTCAGGGTTTGTGCAGGGCAGCCGGTGGCCTCTAGGACCCAGCGAGGCGCACGAGCTGTCCCGAAATCCTCCAAACATTTCTTTTTTTTTTTTTTTTTCCCCTCTCGCTTATTCATTCTGCTCAGCAGTGAATCCATCCAGCTCGCGGCGAGCCAGCGCGCCAGAGTGGGAGGAAGGGACATCCCAGCCCGGGGCCGCCGCCGCCATGTGAAAACCGCCCCGCGCCGTTGCAGACGCCAGATCAGCGCACGGGGGCTGCCTTTCCCGCTCTGCATCCCCCCTCGCCGCTCCCCATGCATCCCGCCAGAGCGCCGGCCGGGAATGGGCAGCGCTAGCGCCGCCGGCCCAGGGAAGCCGCCGCGGGGAGAGGAAGCACCGCGGGGCCGGCGGCTGCGAGCCAGGCTGAGCCTGGGTGCCGGGCGCTGCTAAAGGAGCCGGCGACGATGGCGGGCGGCTCGTGGCGGCTCTGGGCACTGCTGGGCTGCACACTGGCACTGCTGGCGCTGCTGGCACGGGCGCAGCGGGCACCGGGCACCGACGAGCCCTGGCGCCAGCTCATCCAGTGGGAGAACAACGGCCGCCTCTACAGCCTCCTCAACACGGGCTCCGAGTATGTGCCGGCCGCCGGGCCGCAGCAGCCGCAGCGCGGTCCGCGCGTGCTGCTGGCCGATGCGGCCGGGCGGTCGCCGACAAGCAACGTGCGCCGCCAGGCGCCCGCCCTGCCCCTGCGGCCCGGCTCTGACACCGTGCGGGGCCACACGCGCCACCCCTTCGGCTTCGGGCAGGTGCCGGACAACTGGCGCGAGGGCCCCGTGGGCGACAGCACCGGCTCACAGCGGGCCCGGCCGCCCACCACCCGCCAGCGCCAGGCTTCATCCTCCTCCTCATCAGCGGCGGCAGCGGCATCGTCCTTCGCCTACTCGTCCTACACCCAGCAGGGCTCCTTTCAGCAGCCCCCCTTCGGCGGCCAGTACGAGGGCTACGAGGCGCCGCGCACCTATGACGAGGCGTACACCTACTACCGTGGCCCCGGCGGAGCGGCCGTGGCAGCGGCGGCGGCAGGCGCCGGTGCACTCTACCCCTTCCAGCCACGTGGCCGCTATGAGGAGTATGGTGAGGAGCAGAGCCCCTACCGGGCCCAGGGCTACTACCCGGCCGCCGAAAGGCCCTACGTGCCACCTGACGCCCTCGACCGTCGCTACTCACACAGCCTCTACCACGACACCGGCGGCGCCTCTGAGGTTGCCCTCCCTGATGCCAACGGCGCCGGCCAGCAGCCCGGCGTCAGCGCGCAGCGGCCACCCTACGGCAACGTGCCAGCCGAGCCCTATGCGCCGCAGCAGCCGCCCTTCCGCCCGCTGGAGCCCTACGGGGCTCCTCGCTCTGACCCCTACGCACCCGCCAGGAGTCTTGAGGTGCCGCAAGCACTGCCCGAGAGCGCGGCCGCCGGCCAGGGCCGCCTCAGTGTGGGCAGCGTCTACCGGCCCAGCCCCAACGGACGGGGTGAGTGCGCGTGGCGGAAGCGTGGTGCCCCCCGCGGCTGACTGGCCTCCCTGTGGCGCCGCGTGGCCACGGGAGCTGCCGGCGCGGGCTGTGGGGACGATGTGGGGAAGGGGCGCTGGGCACAAGGGAGCTCCTGGGGGACGGGGCTGCTGGAGACCCTGCTCCATCAGGAGCAATGGTGCAGGTGGTGGGGAAGAGGGAGCAGAGGCAGAGGCGCACAGTGCCTCCAGGCTGTGGCACTGGAGTGGTTGTATGGGGACCCTGCACTGTGGGGTGGATGGGCACCATGTGCTGGTGTTGCCACGTGTCCCTGAGGAGGGTCCCGCGCCGCGGGGAATGTTCTGCGCCACCTCGTTGCGCACCGGGAACGCTCGGGCGCGCTTGCGGGGTGCGTCCATGCTGCGTCACTCTCTTCGCCCTGTGCTGGCCCCCATGAAGCAACCCCGGCGCTCAGAGCAGCGCAGCAAGGGTCGCAGCGGGGACAGCCACCCGTTCACATCCCACTGACCCCAAAAGCGATGAGACCCTGTGGCTTTTGGCTGAGGCTGGTGCAAAGTTTTTTGCTCTGTGTTGAAATGTGAGGCAAGACTTGAGGACGTGAGCAGCAGCGGCCCCGGGGATCTGTTTCTTGGCACTCCCCTGGGAAGCCCTTTTCAGCTGGAGCCTCTGACCCGTGCGGCCCTTGGACCCATCCAACCCCACAGATCCTGAGAAAAGCTTGTCCCAGATGGCCGCGCTTGGCGAGAAGTGCTCGTCCAAGCCCTGCTCGAGTGCAGCTCTGTTGCGTGCAAGGAAATAAACAGAGTAAGAACAGCCAGACTGGGTCAAGCCGGGCTCCGTTTGGCCCCACAGAAGATGTGTGGGAAAGAGCTCAGGAACGGAGTTTGTACAGGAGGACTTCCTCCAAAACCCTCCCCCTGCCCTCGTCTAGCGGCCACCCCTTGTGAGCAGCAGCTTGGTAGCCGACTAAGCACTTTGGGATGGCCCTGGGGACCCGGTTTAGGGCCCGTCCCGTATATCTATCTAAGGCAGAGGTCCCTCAGTGCTAAAGGGCCAGGTGGCCTGGCAGAAGGACAAGGTGAATCTCCAGGCCAGCTGTAATGGTGGAAGTGATGGAGGAAGCACCGGTGACTTGGTGACTGCCTGGAGAGGAGTGCGGGGTTATTTCCCACCTAATGCAGGTTTTTTCACAAGTAGGGCCCTGCTCTTGGCAGATATTGACCAAAGGAGAGGATGGAAGGGAACAGGCAGCTTTGTGGGGTCACCTTGCTGCATGGTCTCTCTACCACAGTCCTCACTGATCTCGGCCCACTCTCCAGCCATGCTCTGCCCAGGAAAGCTGCCACCTCGCCAGGCAGTCCGAATGGAGGCCTGTGGCATGCAGGGCCACCCTTCAGGCAGGTTTTGTAAACAGTCAAATCACTTTTAAAACAGAATCGCATGCTAATTACGCCCCTAATCTCCTCAAGCACTGAGTAATCCAGCTTGGTTCCAGCTCGCAGTCTGCAAGGAATGTGCGGCATTCCAGTCCACTCGCTGTGCTGCTTACAAGCACCTGGGGATTTTAATTAAGCAATCAGATCACTGCCTTTTGCAACTTGGTTTATAAGGGCTGCATGAGCATCATCATTTGTCTGCCTCTTTCCACGCAAAATCCTCAACAAAGACGTCTCAGAAGACAATATCTGAGAGGTGTTTGCAGCCCTGGTCTGGCATGAGCATGGGCCAAAGGCAAGTGCTGGTCAACCTCTGGCTCTGGCTTGGTCCTCGCTGGTGGCTCCGATAGTCTGTGTTCAGGCTTGCCCAGGCTCCTTCCACCCGTTCCTGCTGTGTTGTGCCAGCAATGACAAGTGGAGTGTGTGGTGGCGAGGCGCTGCAGTTAGCAACCGCGCAGGCGGTGAGGAGCGTGGTGCTCCGCTTTGCGGCGAGGGCAAGGGACAGCCTGGGAAGCGGGGGTAGCTCTGCTAAGCCATGCGGGGGGTTTCTGTCTACTTCACTGGTCCTGAGGCTGCTTGTAGCTTCGGTGGCCTCTTGGAGCCTGCTGAGGGGCTGCAGCGTGCATTCTGGTCTTGCACATGAGCTTGCATCTACCCTCAAGCAAGAACGTAGACGAGCCCCAGAGTAGCTGCCTCCTCCAGTTTCACCATGCTTGCCATGGGTGGTTCATGGCTACTCACTTGGCTCCCGGCACGGGTAAGTTGGAGAGACTGTTAAAGACCCAGTGTGACTCTGTCCTTGTGGAGCATGAGAGCCCGGCGGAGGTGGGAGATGAGGGTCACAGATGGCTGGTTTGAAAGAAGGAAATGCAGCAGATTCTGGCAAGGAAAGGGGAGCAGATACCAAAAGACCTCAGATCTGCCGCCTGTGAGTGCTTGAAGAGAATAAAGTGTCCTCAGTGCAATTAGATCTCAAAGAAAGGGGAGAAGCCTCCAGGCAAAGATCTGTGTTTCAAGCTGATTCCAGGTCCCATCCTGCTCTCAATATCTTGTCCAGGAGCCAAATCATAAACCTTCCATCTCATGCAATGGAGCTCTTGGCTTATGAAAGCCACCCCCGTGCAGAATCTGAACTGTATTCGCAATCATGTCACAAGTGTGGAAGCTGATGTGCCCATGCACATACCCCACCGCAGCCCTAGGGCCATAGGGATGCCCCGTGCCGACAGTGCAGAAGGGAAACGCAGTAGCTACATTCAGGAGCTTTGGCGCTGAACCAGGTGTCCTGTACGGGCTGCTAAGGTTTGCCTGAGTGTTCAGGTCTCCTCAGGCTGTGAGTGTCACGACAGCCCGACACGAACACGTCGGCTCCTGCTGGCGCTTGTGCTCCTGACGCATCTCCTGCTAAAGTCTCTGCTGTTGACCAGCCCTTTCCCACCACGCTTGGCAGCCAAGTCCTCTTTGAGCTCCGAGCAGGTCTTCCCCAGGAGGTTACTCATCTGAGCAGCTATCTTCTGCACGGCTGTAGCTGTTCCTTGGAGTTGTTAAGCCATTTTATACAGCTTAATTTTTTATATGACTTAACAAATATTCCTTCCTGAGTGTCATCCTTTGGCCTTTATGGGTCCCGTAGGGCAGTGAGTGCCTCAGAACTGGAGTATTTTCTTCTCATGTGCTGGGACAGAGCCTGATTTTAGCTAGATAGCGGAGGGCAGGGTTTCTTGGTAGGATGATCACAACTGCAGGATTAACAGGGCCTCTGGCAAAGCCACCCCACGCAGCCAGCAGAGCCTGGGCGAGTCTGCAATACTGCTAGGCACAACTGCTTTCCCCAGGACATGCACGCTGGGAAAACAGCCTGCACTGCCTGTTCCCTCCCTTGCACCCAGCAAACTACAACCAGCAGGACTGGAGGTTGCCACCTCTTACCTGCAGTCACTCCTTTTCTGATCAAGGGAAAGCAGGGCTCTGCCAGGAGGCTGTGGCTATGGAAAATTCCAGTGTTCGAGGGCACACGAGGCCTCAAGGCCGCACGGGAGCGCAGGCCCCTCCAAGTCCATGTTTCATGCAAGCAACGCTGAACAAAGGGCTAATTTTATGAGTTTGACCTCATCTCCTTTTGGCCTGGCTCCGAGGACTTGGGAAGCAGAGGGAAGCAGTGTCTGTATATATTCTTGTCAACTTGCAATATTAAACACATGTGAACTTTCTAAAATAAAAACAACCCCCCGTCCCTCCTCCTTGCTCCATTTACTCTCTCGTTTGTTTTTCCCTCTGTCTGCTCTAATGTGTCTCTGAGTCAGCTCCACGGACCCCGGGTCAGCCTCATCCATGTTTCTTCTGTTCTCCTGTTCTCTTCTGCTCAGCTTTCCTGCTTTTATTTCCAGCGCTGCGTGTAGTGTCTCTGTTGTCCCCGAGGCTATATCTAAGAGCCTCTGCTTTGTCTAATCTCCCTCTCTTTCTCTTGTGCCTCCCCTCCTTCACTTTTTCCTCTTCTTCTCCTGATTAGCTGCAGCAGTTTTGTTCACCGAAAAACACGGCAGTGGTTTACTTTTTGCCTTGCCCTCAAATGATGTAGGAAAAAAAAAAAAAAAACTGTGGGAAATATTCGGCTTCAGAAACCAGAGCAAGAAGGAGGTGTCTCCTTGGACAAAGTTGGCTCTTGCTAACTTGTGATTCAGCTCCTGCAGGGCAGGAACAAGCCAAGACAGCTGTCTGTCTGTCTATGTTTTTAAAAAAACACCCTCCTTGTGCTTTGTCTCTTAGTTTCCAAATGTGCACTGTTTGGGGGGTTTCCCTGCACTCTGGAGAGGGAGGCACCCATGGTTGTTCCTGACGGCGCCTGAGCTTCGGAAGTCGCCCCCAGGCGCTGGAGATGTGCGCCACGGCCCCGAGTCGCTGAAGTGACACCCGAGGAGGTGCCTGAGCATGGGGCACCTGGGCCGGCACGTGGGCTGGAGCTGTGGGTCGAAGGCAGCCGCCAGGAAGTGTCTCTGGTGTTGCGATTGAGTTCGATGTCGCTGCTTGTCCACCTGCCTCCAAGCCTGTGCTGGCAACGCAGCTCATGGGCACATGGCACTGGGTCTCCCGCCTGAGGAGCGGGGAGGAGAGTCCAGAGCGCGATGGGAGAGCCCGGATGGGAGCCCCAGAGCAGTTGCAGCGGGAGGGCGGCGCGAGGGCACCGGGCAGGGCCAAGGCAGTGCCTGCTGTGGGGGCGCGAGGGCGCCGGGCAGGGCCAAAGCGTGTTCTGTGGGCCTGGTGGCAGCGCCACAGCGCCCGGTCCCTGGTGGGACGTCAGCCCCCCCAGGCAGTGCCCACAGACTGGAGCTGGGGACGGCAGCAGCGCGAGGGCCGCGGGCAGCCCGGCACTCCGCTCCTCTGGCCTCCACATGGCTCTGATTATGTTTATTTTCCTTCTCTTTCCATGGATGTACGTGGGTCACCTAGCAACTGCTCGGCCCCGCGTTTTTCCCTGCATTTCCCACCGGGATTTGACTCGGTTGTGAGGGCAGCGGGGCGGGCACGTGGCGCGGTGGCCTCCTGGGGCCCGCGGCTGCTGGCAGGAGGGACAAGGCTTGGTGCCTGCAGCCTGGCAGGATGTCTCATCCTGGGCATGCGCGTCGGGTTGGGCAGTGACGTTGCCGCCCCGGGAATCCCGTGCTTGGCCCTTGGCATTCTGGGTGCCAAAACGCGCTCGGGACCAGCCACCACCACCAGCTTGGCCGGGAGGAGAAGGAGACATCGCAGCCCCTGCCCTGGGGCCAGTTGATGGGACCTTGGCTTCCCAATTGGGGCAAAACTTGAAAATTACAAAATTATGGATTTTTTTGCCTGCAAAAGCAGGAGCAAGTCCGGGCACCCTGCTGTCCTCGCCCGCTTGGTGCCCTCTCACCCACCCAGGTAGCGTGCTGCAAACAGGCCTTCCTTCACAAACAACTGTTTTCATAGGGCCTAACGTGGAACCCCCCCCAACCCGGTCTCCATGAGGGCGGGAGGAGAAGCACAGGCCTTGTCTCACCGTGGGTCCCCGGTCACAGCCACTCATGGGGGGGCTGCCCAAGGGGAGACCCATCGTAAACCCAACTCGAGGAAGTCCGGTGGCCCCAGACCCAGCCATAACATAGCCGCAGCGAGGGGAAAAACAGCGTTGTTGGGAGAGGAGCCATTTTTCTGTGGGGAACGTCCAATAATTTACTATAAACAACAGTGAGGAAGAAACATTATTTGCTAAATGATGACAAATGTTCCTCTCCGCCGCCCGTGTGAAATCACCTCGCAAGCCGGCTGGGGCTCGTCCTGCCCTTTCCCTGCAAAGGGAAGAGCGCCGGGAACGGAGCAGCTCCCCCCACCGCGCTGCGCCCGGGCCCCCCCCGGGCATTACATCAGCAGTGATGACCAAGCACCGAGGCAGGAAACGAGCTCCGATCCAGTGACGTGATTCCCTCAAGGGAAGCCAGGCCAAAAAACAAGAAGGCATTGTTCTTCTTGGAAAAAGAAAGGGGAAAAAGGCAGGGGGAAATGCAAAAAAAAAAAAAAAAAAAGAAAAAAAAAAGGGAGGAAAAAATGGAGAAAAAAAGGAAGCTCCTGGTGCAAGAAGAGGCGCTGACCCAGCGGCCCTGAAGCTCTTGCTGCATCCACTGCAGAGATGGTGAACTGGGACAGGAGCTGGAGTGGCCAGGACAGGCGGCCAAGGGTTGTGGGAGAGGTTGGGACCTGCGTGAGGCTCCTCTTCAGCAGCCTGGGTCAGCATGGCCTGATCCCAAGAAGGCCCCCATTCACTGCTCTTCATCCTCCTGATGAGCAGGGCCTAAGAAGATTTAGGAGGAGGCACCTCGGTGGTCCCGGGAGGAGGCTTTGGCAATGGGAGGCCGTGGGAGGTACACGGGCATCTCTGGAAGGAAAGACCCCTGTCCTGTGTGCCCTGTCCCAGGTTCAGGCGAGGCCCTTTTGCCCATGGGGGCTGAGGAACGCAGTGCTGGTGCAGTTGAGGGCTGTCACGACCCGCGGAGCCAAGCAAGCCTCACCCACCCCCGCGCTCCCCACAGCCTCTCCCGGCGCCTTGCTGCGCTGCTGCTCCCTTGCCCAGCCCGGGAACAGGAACGGGAATGGGCGGCTGCTGCGGGACGAGGCCAGGCACGCAGCCATGCTGCGGTGAACCCCGCCGCCCAGCGAGCCCTCCTCAAAATACGGCAGCGTCTCCTCAGCAGGGGGATGTTCCCGCTCCTGGTGCTTGCTCTGCTGCTCGAGGGTGAGACCCGGCGAGGGTGAGACCCGGCGTGGGAGATGCTCAGCTGGGACATGGT
>NW_028289062.1:207500-340000 GCF_059628265.1 Tinamus guttatus | reverse complement strand
GGTTGACCATCTCCATGGCTGACCATCTCCGTGGTCGATCGTCTCCATGGTCAAGCATCTCCACGGTCGAACACCGCCATGGTTGATCACCTCCATGGTTATCACCTCCATGGCTGACTACCTCCAGGGTTGATCACCTCCATGGCTGACCATCTCCATGGGTGATCACCTCCATGGCTGATCACCTCCAAAGTGCTGGAGATCCTCACAGGGTGCCCTGAGGCTCCTCAGCCTCCTAAGCCATTTTGCCTCTCTTCTTCCTGCAGGGCTTGAGCCCAGGGTGCTATGACACCTACAACGCCGACATTGACTGCCAGTGGATAGACATAACAGACGTGCAGCCAGGAAATTACGTCCTGAAGGTGAGCGCTGCAGCTCGCCGGGCCGTGACGGGGCATGGGGGAGGCACAGCTTGATTCCTGAGGACTGATTTGGGGTTGCTCTGGGTTCCTCTCAGCCAGCTGCTTTGTGGCCATCGACCTTAATTTTTGTATATATTCACACTCATGCTTGAGTCACCAGCCTAAATCCCCCTAATTTCCCTAATCCGAGGAAAATCCCTCGCCCATTTGGCAACAGCTGGTTTTACTTCTGGCCAAGGCAGGCAAAGAGAAAGGCTCCCATGTGACAGCCCCTCCGCTGCCCCGTAGTGGCTTGCCCTTCACTCCCTGTTCCCCAGAGGGGCATTATTTCTTCCATGGTTATTAATTTTGGATCATTAATTTCTCACTTTCCTCCTTTAGGTCCAAGTGAACCCCAAATACATTGTGCTGGAGTCTGACTTCACAAACAATGTGGTGAGGTGCAACATTCACTACACCGGCCGCTACGTTTCCACGACAAACTGCAAGATTTCCCAGTAAGGAAGTGGCCGAGCCTGTCACTCGGTCTGTCTCTCTGCTCTGGTGCCCCCTTTGCAGCACAAAACTATTCTCACCCTAAGCCATTTGGCTGTTTTTCTCCTCCCCTTGGCCAGGGTTTCTGTGCAAACCTCAAACAAAGCTTGGGACTGGATTTGGCAAACGGCTGGGGACAGGGGGTGGTGTTTTGTTCTGTTTCTTAATTTTTGGGTGTTTATGCTTAGTTTCCGGCAGTTTCTTGTTCTCGTGGCAAAACAGAGCAAAGCTGCTTTCGATGCAAATTTTCTGCGGCAAACCTCTGCCATGAGAACAGCTTGCAGCCCTTAATTGATGCAAAACCCAGCCCGTCAGCGCCTCTGCACGGCGCTGCTCACGCGCGCTCGGCCTTCTCCTTCTTGCAGATCTTGATCGGAGCAGGGCTGGAGGGAAGCCACGTGCCCCAGGCTCGCAGCTCCGCGCCGCGCTGGGACCGCGGGTGCCGCGGCCTCCCCTGCGCCGCGCAGGGCTCTCAGCTGCTCCTCCAGCCTGTGGCGCCTCGAGACCAGCGCCAGAATTCACTGCTTGGCGTCGGGAAAGAACGAGTGAAAGCAGAGTGGCTATTTGAAATATTTTTATACTTTACTTTTCTTTAATCTTTGTTGTTTTTGTTGTTTTCTGCTTCCTCGTGGAAGCTGATGAGGAATCTTAGCCGAAATAAAGGAAGCGTTGTTATGCGGCAAGAGGGCTGGGATGCTGTTGGGCACATTTAGCAGTAGAGATCTGTGTAGTCTAAACCAAGCCTGTCTGCGATCCTTGAGGAAGGGGGTCCCCAGTGATGCTACGGACCCCGTGCCACATCCTCGAGGTCAGCAAACAGCTTCCCAATCCCTCGTCTTCTGCTGGATGCTGGGGAGCTCCCGGCACCATCGCCGGGTGCTTGGCCCAAACGCAGCGTCTGTTCCTGGCAACGGCAGTGTCGCGGTATGATGATTATTATGGCAGCAAGGCCGCAAGGGCAGGCGCTTTCGGGAATTCCCCGGTGCCAATCAAGGTGCTGCCTCTGCCAGCCAGAGCTCTGCCTTCCCGGGGCCGCCTCTGGCCACAGTGGTGCTGGTGTAGCTAAGAGCTGAAGCTGCGGGGTGACTTAACATGTATTTGATCACCTGGGCATCTAGCTGGCTGAACGGGGCGGGTTGCTCCTTCTGCTCTGTTTTTAAAACTGGGGAGCCCTTCACTTGACTGGAAATCTGTTTTTATTATTATTATTATTTTCACCAGCTTTAAAACCTGAAATCATTAAAACACGTTGCTCTTGGTGGTTTGTTTTTTGCCTGAGGCAAAGCCTTCCCAGGCAGCGTTCGGAGCCCCGGCATCAGCTCCACAGGGCGGAAGGGCAGGAGATGCTAAAACACAACAGGAGCAAGAGCCGAAGGGCCCAGCCAGGACCTGTTGCCTCCCCGTCTGGACAAGGGTGGCAGGGAGGTAACGGGGAGGGCAAACCTGGTGTTAGCCCCTCTGAGGGCTTGCAGGGGCTTCTCAGCTTTGGCTCACGAGGGACGTGGTTCATGGCAGAGTGGACCTGCAAAGAGCCACCGTGATGAGCTGTGGTGGGGGTCTGGCTGCTGGTGAGTGCTGGTGCGGGGCCTTTTCCTTCCATGAGCTGACAGCAGGAATAAAACCCCTGCTTTCCCCGCAGCGCTAAAGAAGGGGTAATGTGGTTATTCACCTGCAGCCCTCGCGCTCTCCGTGGGTCCTGGAGAGCAGCTCCCAGCCCAAGGTGGGACGGAGGGCACAGCCAGGGAGCTGGGCTGGCACTCGGGGCACGAGGAGGGATGCTGGAGTGTCCCGGAGCTCCAACCAGCACCTCCCGGCACAGGAGGGATGGATGCTGGGCAATAAGCGTCGGATAAGGCAGCAGGAGGAGCAGCCTTGCCCTTTGCCTCCGTGCCTTGCTGCGGCTGGTGGGGCGGTGGAAGCATCGCCACGGGCTGCCACCCTGAGCAAAGGAGGCATCGGCTGCGTGGGGACAGAAAAACCTCCCTTCCTGGTGCTTGCTTGGGGGGACGGCGAGTCCCGCAGCGTCCTGCACAGCTCCCACGTCCCTTGCAGAGGCCCCGGTGGTGACATGAAAACTGAGAGCCCAGGAAGCACCGCGAGTAAAAGAGCCCTTCCAAAACCACTTTTTTTTTTTTTTAAGTCTTGCTTTCGTCTCTCTCTTTTCTTTTTTTTTTTTTTTTTTTTTTTTTAACCGTCTGCCACAGAGAAGGTCAAGGCGACGCGGGGAAGGCACGCGAGGAATGTGGCAGGGGCTCAGTGCATTCCTGCCGCACTTAACTCTTGGCGGGCGGGTTTGCAAGGACAAGTCTCATCCCTGCTGGTGGCAGCTCGGCCCCCACGGCGCATCCCCAGCACCCACGCGGAGAGCCGGGCTCAGCCCTGCTCCCTCAGGGGGCAGCTCGGCCCCAGCAGCGGTGCATGGGGAATTGAACCAGCTCTGCACCCATCGGCTCCGGGAGCCCCGAGCCCGCTCAACCCCACGGAGCCAGCGCTGGGAACACACTGGCTTGGCTGGGCTTCTTTGCGCAAACATCCTGGTCCCCTGCTCCGGGGCTGGGGGCATCCCGGGGCTGGGGGCATCCCAGTGCCAGCTGCTGCCCCCACAAGCCCAGCTCCCATCCTGCCCCAGCCCTGGATGCACCTGGGATTCCCCAGGCACCTGGATGCTTCCAAACCCATTTCTGACAGCTCGCAAGGAGCCAGGAGTTGCAGAGCTGGCGCCTGCCAAGGTGCCAAGCCACAGCCTGGATATCCATAGAGGGAAAGGGAAGAGCAGAGGTGCTGCAGCAAACACCCCCCTCACTTCTCAGCCCCATGAGCTGGGATGTGCTAGCTGGGAAGTGCCCGCTAGGAAGCACCTTGGCTGCTTCCTGCTCAGCACCAGCAACCCATGGGAGCTGGGAAAACCAAGAGAGCCAGGCTTCCATGGCCCTGCCTGAGCCATGCCCAGGTTAGAGGTATCCTGGGGTCCAGTAGCTTTTCCCAGTGCTTTAAACCCAGAGCTCCCCTGGATTTGCCCCTTGGGGCTAGGAACCCTGCCACAGGGCTGGGTGCAGCTGCAGGAGAGCCAGCATGCGCATGAGGGCAGCAGAGCCTAGTGCCAAGCGCTGTCCCCTCGCCCTGGGTGTCCAGGATGGGACGGGCATAGAGGGCATGCAGGTGGCCGCAGCAGAGCTCTGCCAGGCCCATGTGGCTGCGTACAGGGCAGCGGGGTCTCACTTTGGGGTCCCTTGAGTGTCCCTTGCATAGGCTGCTCCCAAGCCCTCCCTCAACGGCTGCACCAAAACGCCAGCGTGTACTTTCCTTCTCCCCACTACTCCATTCAGACCCGGAGAAAGCAGACACAGGGTTTTCCTTTCCACGTTTTATTCCTGCCCTCTGCCCGGACTCAGGCCACGGCGGAGGAGCGGGCATACCTCCTGCGCGCGACTGCAGCAGCCAGGGCCACGACGGCCACCGCCACAGCTGCTGCCACAGAGATCAGCCCCATGCCCAGGCCGGACGCTGCCGCGGCACCTGCAAAACCAGGGCAGGACGTCAAAGCGGGTCACGGGAGCCTCTGAGCGGCGCTGCAGCCAGAGCGGGACCTACCACGTCCTCCTTCCTTCCACTCTCCCAAGGAGCCCATTGCACCTGAATCTGCAGTGAGGAGCACGGGTCCGATGACCACATCAGCTTCCACCTCTTTCCCTGAGGAGGAAGGAGCTGTTGCTGCCCAGGGCTTGGCTACCAGGTCTACCTGCCCCTGGGCCCACTGCCCTGCGGGGCTCCTACCGCTGGCAGTGGGTGCATCTCTCCGGAAGCGGCGGCTGGGCCATCGGTCCAGGTGGTTGAGTCTCCTGGACAAGGCAGCTGGCTCACAGTGGCCAGTCTCACAGCAGCTGCAGATGTCCCTGGAGCCTTCCACGGGCACCCAGCTGCAATGGGATGGGAAGCAGCACTAGCCTAGCAGGTAGGTTAGCTACCAATGTTCCTCCCTCTCCAGAGCTCTTTGTAGGCAAGAGGAAGGTGGCTAAAGGGGCCCAAAGGTGCTGAATTGGAGCTGAATACAGCAGCAGCTTGAGGGCTACAAGGGTTGCCAGTCCAGCAACTGATGGATCCTCATTCATGTCACCTATAGCTCACATAAAATGTTTGTGCCCTTTGGACAATGCTTGGGTTTGGCATGTTGTCACCCCTGAGTTCATGTGGTCCTGTCCAGTCCTCTCTTGGGCAACTTCACATTAGTGTTGAAATTCTCCTTTCTTGCACCCCAGTATGATGCACCAGCTACTCACACGTTCCTGGCTTTGTTGAAGGAACAGGCCTTGTTCAGGGGATCGGGGGCCTGCTCAGCGGGGGTGACCTTCAGGTGGCAGGTGATGTAGATCTGTGGGGTGAAGTGGGAAGAGAGAGGTGAGGATGCTCCTGTGAAGCACCATAACTGAGTGCAGCCTCACGGAGCACAAACAAAATCTTACCAAGTTCCTTGTGTCCCCGGCAAACCTGAACACGTCGATCCTGAACCGAATCATGTCCTCTCTGGGCCGTGGGGTTATGAAGGCAGAGCTAGTATCGTCTGACCTTCCATCCACCAGGCATCTAGAGACACAAGAGTGGAGTCAGGTGCGTCCCCAGCCATCACAGCAGCCGCCGGGCTCCAGAGCGGCCCCCGGCCTTACCCGTTGAAATCAATAATGGAGTAGTGAGGAGAGGAGTCGCTGTCTGGGCTCAGCGCAGCCACGCAGCTGTCCACGAAGAGCCTCAACGGCACGTGGTTCTCGGTGCTGACCTCCGCCTGGATGTTCAGGATATCGCCCAGCTGGAAGCCAGTGAAGGGCCTCTCCGCAGTCCAGTCCTCTGCAAGGCAGCGGCACAGTGAAACACAGAGGACTCGCTCCTCCTCCTCCCCGCACATCCCAGCGACGAGGGCCGTGGCAGGAAGGGGGTCAGCAGGAGAAGCCCAAGGGAGCGGAGCAGGGAGCCCGCAGGTGCTGGTGTTCACTCGGTGGCAGCTTGGTTGCCCATCCTCCTCCATGGGCAAGGCAACAGCCTCCAGCTGCTAGGCTGAAGGGCCTTGCACACTCCTGTGCTAGGAAAGTGGAGGAGATAAAAACTTTCCCTGCAAGGGGGTGACTTCCAACCTACCGTTCATGAGACGCAGGGAGAACACCAGCCTCTCCTCTGCAGCCAGTGTGGAGCTGAAGGGAGCCCATGTGGGCTTGATGGCATTGCTGCTCACATTTTCCCTCCTGGGGAAGGGAAGAGGGAAGGATGCTTATTAGGACGGAGCCCTGGGATAGCAGTTAAGGACCAGGAAAGCATGAGGAGATGTTACCCTTACCTGGGATAGATGCATTCAATGGGGATCACAGCAGGGTTGGTCCGGATGATGACAGGGTTGCTGGCTGGACTGGGGTCATAGTTGATGAGTGTGCGGTAGATGAGAGAGTCGGGAGTTACCTGGGGAGAAGCAGATGTTGAAAAGCTGACAGTGCCATTACTGCTGCCCCACTGTTACCCATCTGCTCTCGTGCGATTTCACTGACAGCAAGACCACAGTGTCCTTTGCCTTTGGTAAATGCTGTGAAAATCCAAAGGATTGCGTAAAAAGATGAATGAAAGGGACAAGACCAGAGTGCTGATATGCAATCCCCTCCCTTGCTAGCCCTCGTTCATACTGGCATGGTGTCCAGGGTTCCTGAGGAGCTCCCGCTAATGCCTCTTCCCAGAGGCCTTGGGCTTTTGCCCTGCAAAGCCTGGAGGACTAAATAGAGCAGAGCAGCTTCTGATCATCTGCAGGTGAAAATCCCTCTGTGCAGAGGTGCACCAGGCTGCGTGTGGTGCCAGTCCTTCGGCACAAGCATGTGGTGGGTGCTGGGCCCAAGTCTGGTTTGGAGCAAGAGGCCAAAATTGCTGGGGTGTATGTGACCCGTCAGTCCCATCTTGTCTGTCCATCTCCAGGCCACGGGGCAGGAAGCAAAAGGCTTTTGCAGGAGCCCAGCTAGTGGCCAAGCACAGGCTTGCCAGGAAGCAGCTGAGCTCTTGGCTCCCTCTCTTGCAGGGAAAGCAGCAGAGACACCTGCTCATCTCTGACCAGGAAGTTTCATGCCCCTGCTCTGTGCCACCCAGGGCACCCCTGGCTTTGCAGGACCAGGATCTGCTGCATGCTGGGCTCCCACACTGGGAGAGGCCTGGACCTGGCAGAGACATCTGCGGAGAGCAGAGCAGCAGGACAGTGGAGGGTGAGAGCTGCCCCACTCTTGCTGGACCCTGCACTCATGGGGATGTGCAGGAGGAGGGGGACAGCAGGGGCACCCCAGCCAGGCTGAGGACCTGGAGCCCAGAGCTGCTTCGGGAGCTCCTGCACAGTTTGAAGGGAAAGAAGCTGTGCCCTGGGGAAGGGGAAAACCAGGGACATAGCGGGACCTGCAGCACAGGTAAATCCACCCGTGGCACCTAATCACAACCTCCCTTGGGCTGTCACAGGAAAAGGGTCCCGACGCTGATGAGCCCGCAATCATCTTCTCTCCTGAGGCCTCCTTCAGCCCCACAACGAAGATGTGGGGAGGGAAGGACACCAGGATTCACCCCAGAAATGAGGGATCTCCCAAGTCAACAGCCATATAGCCCTAACCTCCCTGCCCATCCAAAGCAGAGGAGAGGAGAGCAGCAAGCCCTCAAGCAGGAGCTCAGGAACCACAAGGGCACCTTGGCGGCGGGCCAAGCGCAGGACCGAGAGGCTCCTTACCTGCACGATGCTGCCACACTCGTGGAGGCCAGCGGCGAAAGTGACAGTGTTGAGCACGGTATTGAGCGAGGTGTGCTTGCAGGCGGCTGGGCCCAGCGTCAGGTCCGCCACATTAATGAGGCGCCCGGTGCCGAAGAGGTCCCGGTGCACGGTGACCACCATCTGCGCCTCCTGGCACTGCACGGCCACGGGGCGCCTGCCGGAGACGGCCGGTGACTGCGCCTCGTCCGAGCGCGACCAGGCGCGAGGGTCCACCCGCCATCTGTGGCCAGCCGCCTCGCCCCACGAGAAGTCCCATGGCGTGTAGGGGGCCACGCGACCCAGCGCCACGCAAAGCAGTGCCAGCACCAGGCTGCTTCGGGGCCACATGCTGCGACTCTGAGGCGACGGGCCACTCTGCAGGCCCTTATATCCCGCACGGAGCCGTCCGCCCCCCAGCTCCGAGGGTGGTGGGGACCAATGGCACCCAAAGCCCGTCCCTCTGTGGTCAGCGCAGTTGCGGGGTGCCTGAGCCCCCCACGCGGGGCTGCCCAAGGTGAGGGAAAACACCCCCGCCAGCCTCTTGCGCCACGTTGTTTATAAAACTCGCAGAAGCCGGAGACGGGGAGACGGGTACAACGTGACTTGTTTAGGTTGCATGGGGCGATAAGGGGCTTTCAAGGCTCCCTGGGGAGGGGAGCGGAGCGGCAGGGCCTGGGGGGGGCTGCTCCATGTCCCCACCCCCGGGCGCTTCCGCATCCTTCGCTCCCAGCACGCGGGTTTTCCGTTCTTTCCCAATCGCGCTCTCCTTGTGCCAAGGGAGACAGAGCCTGGCCAGCCCAGCCGTGGTGACTCTGTGCGCGGTCCCAACATGGGACATGCAGGCAGCACTGACCTGTGCCGTCACCACAGACACAAGCACGGCCGTCCTCAGCTGAGCCGATACGGCCTCATCCCCCCCAGTGTAGCTGGCAGTGAGGTCACGAGCAAGGAGAGCCGCCACACAGCTTAATTTTTTTTTTAATCTCTGCTGCTCTTCCCCGTCTTCTTAGGTAGTGTTTGTTTTGGTGTCCTCAAGGAGACGGGACCAGAAGCGAACATGGAGCCAGGAGAGCTGCTCCACCTGTCGCACTGCTCCCCTCTCTCCTTCCCCAAGGGACAGCACCGTCTTTTCGGGTCCACCTCCCGCGGCCAGAGCTGGAAATTGCTCGGACCAATGCCAAGGTGATCAGGAAAAGGAATAAGAGAAGATGCTAAGAAGAAAACCTACGTGCTCCCAGGCCCAGACGCTTGAGTCAGTTCCTTCTCCTGAGTGTCCTTAGCTACAGGCCAAGGGAAAGGTTTTTACAGTGCACGGACCCCTGATGTGCCCCCAGCCACCTGCCCCAGCAGTACCCAGCCCTGCACATCTGTGACTCCTTCTCTGCTCTTTGGGAAGTCCCTGGGCAGCAGAAAGCCTCTGGTTTAGATGGCTGAGATGGAGCAACGCAACCGCAGCCTCATGATGGAAAAAGTCCCTCCGCTCCCTGGTTTCTTACCCCTTGCCCCATCTTTGGGGGATGGCTACCACGCACTGCCAGGCCCACATCAACTGGACAGCATGTCCAAATGGGGCAGAAACCAAGCCAATTCAAGCACATAGGCTCCTTGTCCCTATGTCCCCAAAGTGTCTGTGCAAAGACCCCACATTCACATCACACTGCAGGTGAGCCACGAGCCTTTGCAAAACCTCAGGCCTTTCCTGCTGGCTCTTCCCAGTACAGAACAGATCCCTCTCCATGCTGCTGTCAGCACAGCCAGGGCTTCGCCTTCATGTTTAAAATACCTTGAGATTGGCGGTTGCGTAGAAATACCAGGGATTCCAGCATGTAGGCAGCAAGCCGAACGCTGTGCGTCAGGGAGCCTCTGTCTCGAGAGTGTATTTGGCAAACACATTTGCACTGACAGCAGATAACATGAGCAACTGATGCTGAATCAGTAAATAAACATCTGCCCCCCCTTCCTCAATCAGCAAGGGGAAAGCATGACAGTGAAGGCAGCCAAGTTGGCCGTAACCTTGACTTGCAAGGACCAGAGGAGCTTGCTGAGATTAGGCCAGCTGTGCTCTCTTACTGCTGCAGCTAGGGAGCCACAGCTCATGTACCAGTCCCAGGATTAGGTTAGGGGGTACCAGGGTGGTCATCCCCAGAAGAAAAGGACTGTTTGACAGGTCACCTCGTATTTACGAGGCTAAAATTAGCAGAGGTGAATTTCATGCAGAGGAACATGCCAATGCTCAGAGCAGATGCTTGTCTATGAGACAGGGAATTTCTGCTCCCAGAGCAGCTCTTGCCAAGTTTCCCACGTGACCATCTCTCCCTTGATCGTTCCAACAGTAACATGAAGTTGGTCATGGAGGAGGACAACTGTGGAAGAGCACAGGCACACGGTGGGCATAGGGAGAAACAGCCCCTTCCAGCCTGGTTGTGTGGGTGTAGGACCTTACAGGTGAGCAGGGGGAACCTCTTAAGAGCCTGATGAGTTTTGCAGAAGTGAAGCACAAGGTGGCTTTGAAAGAAGAAGATCTGCCAGAGCCCATGGTTTGGGCAGAAGGAAGACCAAGGGACAGCCATAGTGATGGCCAAGGAGCAGTGTAGGGAGAGCCTGAAATCATGGCTCATGTGGGCTCTGCTCAGTGCCCAACCAGCCTCTTTAAATCCAGGGATGCTCCAGTCTCAGGGCTCCTAATCTGAAGTGCAACCCTCTCCTCATGGTGATAGAGATACCGAGACAGGGGCAAGAATTTGCCCCACTTAAAGCCACTCTGCTGAGGAAAGGAGTACGTTTTACAGGAGCAGGAAGAATAAAGCAAACATAAGCCAGGCAGTAATAGCTCAAGCCCCCTTCTTAGAGGGAGTGGGGGTAGAAATTCCAGTCCCTGCACCAAGGACTGTTTATACATTTTACCCAAGGCTTGTTACATATAAATATGTATAAACAGTCCTTGGTGCAGGGACTGGAATTCCTGCCTTCATCGATCCCAGGAAGGGCCCTAGCCGCTACAGCTCATGGTAGCTGTTATGCTCCCTCCCTCAACCAGCAAAACCCAGCTTTTTTAACAAAAGCATCTGCAGAGGTAGCCCTTAAGTGCAGGAAGCCCTGTGTGAGATTAGCTTTTGGTGAAGAGACATTAGGAGCCACTTCCTTGTGCCTTAGACAGGCCAAGTCCCTGGCACCTGGTCCTACTTCCCCATTCCAGTGGGAGATTAATCTGTTTCCTTCTACTCTGCTACATGGGTTTTTACAGTTGCAGCCTCTGGGCTAAGGTGGCCAGTCATGGCATGAAGGATCAGTAAGGAGTTTTTTTTTTTTTTTTTTTTTTTTTTTGAGACTTGAGGATAATCAAGTTGAATAGAGGTGGGCAATATTAATCACTTCCAGCATCTTCTTTTCCTTTTTCAGGATGAGACTCCAGATCAAGGCAAGCTCAGCTCAACCTAACCATCACTCTGCTTTTCCCTGTTCACCCTCATACCACTCTGATCCAAGATCTTGCTGTCACCTTGATGGCAACCAAGATATCAGAGCCTTAGTGTTTTCACACCCATGCTTAAAAGACAGAAACTATGCTCGATCTGTGTACACAGAACTAGACACACTTTGTGGAAAGGATTCAAAAGACTTATTGGACTATGACAAGTTATTGAAGAAATTTGAAAAGAGCATAAGTTTATCAGCAGAAAGTCTAAAGCAACTTATCTGTCTCTTTACCCAGAGAGATTTTTAAGCAAATCTACATACAGAAGTAGATAAGTAATGGTATACACTCTAGAAAGATGGTCTTCCCTCAGTGAAGGCTTCAATATAACCTAGCTAAAGGAGAGAAACTTCCCTTATAGTGGAAGTCCTTGCCCGTTTGTCACAAGGGTACCAAAAGCACTGTTCTTAAGGATGCACTTACCGTCTTGACCACTGCTGTGAGACATGCTGTTTGCTTAAGGAACAAGCCTACATATGCTCCAGGTTTTACAAAATCCTTAGCTCCCTCTGGCTTTAAATGTCTTCCATTTCAGCATAAGTGAATATTTACCAGCACAGAGCAGTCCCAGCTGGCTCCAGAGGCAGGCAAAATATGTTAAGGCTAAATGCAATAGCATGGTTCTAAGAATAAGAACACATGCAGAAGTCACAAGCCTGGGGCTCTCAGTTCCTCCTGAGACACTAACAGGTTGTACAAAGCTCTGCTCAAGGCAGGGCTTCTGGAGAGTATTGAGACCCAAATGAGATTCAGGGAAGCAAGGGAGCACAGACCATTAGAGTTAGTATCAGGATCCAGGTCACTCAATCCCCAGCAGAGCTCTCCACGCCCCTTGAAAGCATCCCACAGTCCTTCAGGTTATTTTTTATTATTATTAGATAAGTAGTAAAAGTTCAAAACAGTGATTTAAATGGAGTTGCTGGATTTCTGGCAGATAGTCAGAGCTCCTAGAGCAGCAAGGATGAGAACAACAAAACCAACAACTGCAACCAGTCCCAACACCATCCAGAAGGAAACTTTTGGATCTAGAAAGGAAAACAAGGAGGAGGTTATGACCAGGATTGGGACCTCCTGTGGATACCACCCCCCTTCCCTGAGCCCACCCTACCTTGGGAAGGCATCCTCAGGACTGAGTGGTCCTGCCAGCTGTAGACAAGGAGGGGCCCAACCACAACATCTGCTTCTTTCAAAGGATCTGAGAAAGCAACACATGAGCATATAGACCCATGAAAGCACTTGCTCTCCCAAGGCAGATTAGGATTGAGGAGCCAACAAGTAGTGAGGCAGCTCTAGCCACCCAGGTCTGATCAAGGTAGCTGTTGTGGTGACAGTATTTAGGAAGCATGCATACAAGAAATATATAAAACCACCTACTAGACGGAGAGGACAGTTCTCTCCTGAAGCGTCCTCCTTGTCTCTGGGAGGCACCATGAAGCCTCCTGGACCATGCAGCTGAGCCACAATTCCTCACCTCACAGCAGGAGCAGATATCCCTGGTGCCTTCCACAGGAGTCCAGCTGGAAGAGAGCTGGGTGACCAGCCTGCCATGCTGTAGGAACTCCTCCCATGCCTTTCAAATCTCCTAGAAGGAGCCCCAACCCTCTCCTGCCACCCATTCAAACCAGATGCAGCTTCTTGCACAGTGGCATCCCAGATGAGACACCCAATCTCTTCACCCTTGGGTAAGTTACTATTCCAGCTACTCACAGGCTTCTGGCTTTGTCAAAGGAGCAAGCCTTGTTCAGAGGGTCTGGAGCTTGGTCAGCCAGGGAGACCTTCAGGTGGCAGGTAATGTAGATCTGGGGACAGCAGGCAGGTTAGGGGTATTCAGCCATCACTTGCCTTTCTGGCATATACCCAACTCTCAAGCAGCCCATGCATGACTTCAGTCTCTAATGGACCCACCCTTCCCCCAGGTTAGCTTATTTCCTCCTACTTCAAGGAACTTCCAATAACCAAATGCTATCAGAACCAGCCAAGAGGTGAGAGTGCAGTAATCGACCAGTATCAGGTTTCCAAGAAGCAGCCTTAGATCAGAGGGCTGACAGCCAGAAGCAGCAATGAAAAAGGACTTCATTCATATTTAGCTACAAGGCATTTACCTAAAATTACATTTCCAGGACAAACCCTCATTTATTTTGTCTGTGGACTGAGCTCACATCCCTAGCCCACCAAGGAGACAACTTGCTTTGAGGAGGGATTTACCAGGTTACTGGAGTTTCCTGTGAACTTGAAAGCATCTACCACAAACTGAAGCACATCCTGCCTGGGTCTTGGGGATATAAAAGTTGAGGTGGCATCATCCAGTTGCCCATCAATCAGGCATCTAGACACAAGAGATGGTCATCAGTTTTCCTCTGCTGTAGATATCCATACCCAACACAAAGAAGCATCTTCAAGTAAAGAAACAGCCAGTTCTTACCCACTGAAGTCAATGAGAGTATACTGAGGAAAAGAGTTCCTGTCTGGGCTTGGGGTAGCCACACAGCTGTCCACAAAAAGCCTCAGAGGGGCATGGTTTCCTGTGTCAACCCCTGCTTGGAAGTGGAGGACCTCTCCCAGCTGAAACACATTGGAGGCTCTCTCAGCACTCCAGTCATCTGGAAGGGAAGAAGTCACCATGAGCTCCAGAAAGGGAGGCCAAAGAGCTCCCTTGTGCCTCACTGCCTCCATTTGAGAAAAATCCCCAACAGGCATGAGGCCTAGCAGCTGCCCAAGTGGGCCAAAACAGGCTAAACTACCTACTCACCCAGGAAGTGACATGACACACAAAGACAATTCCCAGGAGATGCAGCAATACAAGCACAAGCTGTGCCATCTAACAGAAGTGCAGCTGTCTAGGAGAGATGACACCCAGCCCTAGAATGCAAGGCCATCCAGTCACTCCCTCCCCACACAAGACTCACCATCCATGAGGCGCAGGGAAAACGCCAGTCTCTCCTCAGAGGACAGAGTGGAGTGGAACGGCACCCACGTGGGCTTGATGGCATTGCTGCTCACATTCTCCCTCCTGAAGGGAGATGCTTTTGGTTAAAGGCTCTGGGGTGGCAGGTCAGCTGGAAGGCTATCTCAGCCTCACTTGCCAGTGACTCACCTTGGATAGTGGCACTCAATGGGAACCACAGCAGGGCTGGTGCGGATGATGACCAGGTCGCCAGCAGGGGCTGGGCTGTAGTTCAAGCTTGTGCTGTAGACCAGCATATCGGGGGTCAGCTGGGGGAGACATACAAGTTGCATTATCAACTAGGAGCCCTGCTCCTTTTTGACCCCAGGAACGTCCTGATCAGTATTTACAAGGCCGAGGAGTTCCCAGGGGTAGCATCAACATTGCTAGATAGAAGAAAAGGTCAGCAAGATGAGATCAAGTGAGCAGGACTTGGCCAGCCTGGTTTCAGGCCCATCACCCTAGTGGGAGGAAGCACCATCAAATCTGCCCCAAGACAGCTTCTGCCCAGCTATACAAGAAAACACCGAGGCTCAGGCCAAGACCCAGCTCCCCACACCAAGGCTCCAGCCATAGGAGATGCAGCCTTACCCTGAGCGTGCTGCCACACTCGTGGAGCCCGGCCACAAAGGTCACTGTGTCCTCCACGGCACTTGCGGCCTCACAAGCAGCCGGGCCCAGGGCCAGATCCACAGCCCTCACCAGGCGCCCTGTGCCAAAGAGGTCCCTGTGCACTGTGACCACCATCTGAGCCTCCTGGCACTGCACAGCCACAGGGTGCAGCGGGGACGCAGCTTGGAGCTGGGAGAGATCCACCCAAGCCCAGGGGGAGGGCTGGGAGAAGGCACGGGATTGCCCCAAAGAAAAATCTCCCCCATACTGCTGTGTATCTGACTCCCCTCTAAAGAAACCCCAGGGGTTGTAAGAAACTACCCCACCAAGAATCCAGCAAAAGACAGCAAATCCCAGACTGCTTCCAGGCCTCATCCTGCCTACCAGGGTCCAGCACAAATTGAAACTGGTGCCCAGGGACCTTTTGTAGGCAGCACTTCCCCTCAGCTCCTCCTACCCCAGGTGATGCCCATCACCCACATCAGCAGGGGAAATCACAGCAGCTGAGAGCACCCTGCTCCATGCCGGGGGCTCAGAAATCACTCGTGATGGGGCTCTAATGAGGTGCTGGAAAAGGAAGTATTAAACATATCAGTAGGGTTAATGGAGGGGAGAAATACAGGCTGCAGCCCCGCTACGTTCAGCCTTTTCCTCCCTCCCTCCCCTATAGCGATGGCTGCAGAGTGAGGGCCACGCTATGGTCTGCGCCTGCCACAATATCACTTATATCTCTCCAGATTAAACCTAAAGGAAGCCAGTCTTGGCCTGGGCAAGAGATGGCTTCTGCTCTGGCAGGACACTTTCTCCACTGGGTCTCAGACTACCCTACAAAGGGTCTTTGGTGGTGTCACCACCAGTTTGCACCAGTGGAAACCACTGTCCAGAGAAGCAGGGTGCAAGCAGGTTCCTTCAGTGAGGAATAAAAGCAGAGATCGTTGGTCCAACCAGTGCTGACGTTTAGATGAAATCAATGCTATAGAAACAGCACTCTTAATAGCAAGTTCTCATCACTCGTTCCACATTTTCAAGTCAGAGAAAGGAGAGGGGATGCATGGGAGGGAAATGTGTATATGATAAGCAGATAGTGATCCTAAGCTCTTCCATACCTAGCTGTAGTCTCCACAGGGTGGCACTAGCTGTTCCTTACATGCTTCCCAATGCATGTCCATGCTTTCAATGACAGGGAGGGAAAGGCTTCTGCACAAGCAGCCTTTTAACCATTTCTGGAGAGAATTGCACCAGCAGCTTCCAGGGCAGGACCGGAGGAGGACAACTCGTGTTGGAAACAACCGTTACTAGAAATAATGTCCAGAGCAAACAAAAGCAGAGTGACTCGTGCCTCTTCCTAGGAGTCAGTGCCCCCATCACACCAGAGTAGTGGCAGGAGCAACACAGGTCCCCAGGTGTCCTCAAGGTGTCTGGCTTGGGTGGCACAGGACAATTTGGCATCCACTCGTCCCTTCTGCTTTCCCAAGAAGGAACGGGAGTTGGGAAACGTGACCCACCATCACGGTGTGGTGCTAGATCACCCTGCAAGCTGCATCAGGCCTCTTTGGAGGAAGATAAAACATTTTGCAGGGTTTAAGTGACCCCCAGGGATGACCACAGCTCTAAACAGCTCTCCTTGTATGGGAGTTTTAAGCAGGTTATGGGATAGGCAATGGTCTGCCATGCCACTTGCAGCTGCCTAACTCCATAGCCTGAGAAGGGTGCCCTAAGCCTGAAGAGGCGAGATGGGAAAACAAGAGAACTTCTGAAGGCCACATGGTCAAGTTCCAGCTGCCCCAGCTAGTAGGAGAGACACGTTGGGTGCCCAACTCAAATGCCTCTATGTAAACGCACACAGCATGAGCAATAAACAAGCCGAACTGGAACTGGGTGTGCGATTGCAGGGCTATGATCTCGTTGCAATTATTGAGATATCGTGGGACTGCTCTCATGACTGGAACATGGCCATGGATGGCCATGGCTTTAGGCTTTTCAGGAAGGACAGGCTGGGAAGGCAAGGTGGTGAAGTTGCTCTTTATGTGAGAGAGCAACTGGAGTGTATGGAGCGCAGTGTAGGGGAGGACAAAGCACGGGTTGAGAGCCTGTGAGTGAGGATTAAAGGGCAGGACAACAGGAGTGACACGGTCGTGGGAGTTTACTACAGGCCTCCTGACCAGGCAGAGGAAATGGATGAGGCCTTCTACAGGCAGCTGCAAGAAGCCTCATGATCCCAGGCCCTGCTTCTTAGAATTCAACCACCCTGATGTCTGCTGGGATGATCACACAGCTAGGAGCAGACGGTCCAGGAGGTTCCTGCAGAACATTGCAGATAACTTTTTGACGCAGGTGGTTGATGAGCCAACAAGGAGAGGTGGGCTGCTAGACCTGATACTAACCAGCAGAGATGGTCTAGTGGGAAATGTGAGGGTTGGGGGCAGTGTTGGCTGCAGTGACCACGAGATGTTGGAATTCACGATCCTGTGAGGAGGAAGCTGGACAAGAAGTAGGATTGCAACCGTGGACTTTGAGAGAGCTAAATTTGACCTCTTCAGGGAGCTCCTTGGAGGAACCCCCTGGGCAAGGGTCCTAGAAGGAAAGGGGGTCCAGGAAAGTTGGCTACTATTTAAGCACCACTTTCTTCAAGCTCAGGATTGGAGCATTCCTATAAGAAAGAAGTTGAGCAAGGCAGGTGGGAGACCTGCATGGATGGGCAAGGAGCTGTTGAGTAAACTCAAGGAGAAAAAGAGCACATACGTAATGTGGAAGAAGGGCCAGGCCACATGGGAAGAATATAGAAACTTTGTCAGAGAATGCAGGGATGCCACAAGGAAGGCCAAGGCCCGTTTGGAATTAGTTAGCGAGAGATGTCAGGGGCAACAGGAAGGGCTTCTACAAATACATCAGCAGCAAGAGGAAGACTAGGGAAAACGTTAGTCCACTGCTGAATGGGGAGGGTGCCTTAGTGACGAAGGATGTGGAGAAGGCAGAGCTACTAAATGCCGCCTTTGCCTCAGTCTTTACTGCTAGGCCCAGTCTCCATGTACTGAGCCTGGAGACAAGAGAGAGAACCAAGAGAGAGGAGGATTTCCGCTGGTCAAGGATGATTGGGTTAGGGATTATTTAGGCAAATGGGACACCCATAAATCTATGGGCCGGGATGGGATGCACCCAAGAGTGCTGAGGGAACTGGCAGGAGTCATTGCTCAGATGCTCTCCATCATCTTTGAGAGGTCATGGAGAGAGGGGGAGGTACCGGAGGACTGGAAGAAACCAACATCACTCCAGTCTTCAAAAAGGGCAAGAGGGAAGACCTGGGAAACTACAGGCCAGTCAGCCTCACCTCCGTCCCTCGAAAGGTGATGGCGCAGCTCATCCTACAGACCATCTCTAGATATGTGAAGAAAAAGAAGCTGATCAGGAGGAGTCAGCATGGATTCACCAAGGGAAAGTTGTGTCTGATGAACCTGATAGCCTTCTATGCTGAGGTGACCAGCTGGGTGGATGATGGGAGAGCTGTGGATGTGGTCTACCTTGACTTCAGCAAGGCTTTCGACACAGTCTCCCATAACATCCTCATAGGAAAGCTTAGGAAGTGCGGCTGGACGAGTGGACTGTGAAGTGGATTGAGGACTGGCTAGGTGGCAGAGCCCCGAGGGTGGTGATAAATGGGGCCGAATCTGTTTGGAGGCCTGTGGCCGGTAGCGACCTGCAGGGGTCAGTACTGGGCCCGGTGCTCTTCAACTTGTTCATCAGTGATTTGGACGAGGGCACAGAGGGCACCCTCAGCAAGTTTGCAGATGACACCAAACTGGGAGGAGTGGCTGACACTCCCGAGGGCTGCGCTGCCATTCAGAAAGACCTGGACAGGGTGGAGAGTTGGGCAGAGAGGAACCTCATGAGGTTCAACAAGGACAAGCACAGGGTCCTGCGCCTGGGGAGGAATAACCCCAGGCGCCAGTACAGACTAGGGGTTGCCCTGCTGGAAAGCAGCTTTGGAGGGGGATTTGGGAGTCCTAGTTGACACCAAGTTACCCATGAGTCAGCAATGTGCCCTTGTGGCCAAGAAGGCCAATGGGCTCCTGGCTGCATCAGGAGGAACGTTGCCAGCAGGTCGAGGGAGGGGATCCTGCCCCTCCACTCAGCTCTGGTGAGGCCGCACTGGAGTACTGGGGGCAGTTCTGGGCTCCCCAGTACAAGAGGGACATGGAGCTTCTGGAGAGGGTCCAGTGGAGAGCCATGAAGATGATTAAGGGACTGGAGCATTTGTCATATGAGGAAAGACTAAGTGAACTGGACTTGTTTAGTTTGGAAAAAAGAAGGCGGAGAGATTTGATTAACATGTTCAAGTATCTGAGTGGGGACTGTAGGGAGGATGGGGCCAGGCTCTTTTCTGTGGTGGCTGGTGACAGGACAAGGGGTAACGGGTGTAAGTTGAAACCCAGGCAGTTCCACCTCCATATGAGGAAGAACTTCTTTACTGTGAGGGTGAGAGAGCGCTGGAACAGGCTGCCCAGAGAGGCTGTGGAGTCTCCTTCTCTGGAGATCTTCAAAATCCGCCCGGATGCCACCCTGTGCCCCGTGTTCTGGGTGTCCCTGCTGGAGCAGGGGGCTGAACTAGATGATCCCTAGAGGTCCCTTCCAACCCTAAGCATTCTGTGATTCTGGGAGTCTAGGGACAGTGCGGGAAGAACATGTGTCCTGCTAGGCAAAGGTTGCTGGGTTCATTGCTTCCCTCCCACCCACAGGTCTCATTTGGAAGATTTGCAGCAAACCTTGATCTGGGGACAACTGCGGACCCTGCACCCCATGTCTCATTGCTGTGAGGCTTCCCTCCAAATCCTCGTTGTGCCCTTGCTTGCAATGCACTTTCCTCCAGCACCCAACACCCCAGTGACCAACCTGTATAAGCAGTGTCCAGGATGTGGTACGGTTGGACCTCTGAGTTGTTCCAGCCTCTTTGGCCCTTTTTACAGCCCCGCCGTGGTTATTATGGGAATGGAGAGCAAAGACAAATTATTAGCAATTATTAGAAATGATTTATTTCTTCTGCATCTGGAAGCAGGCGCAGGCCTCTGCAGAAAGAGCAGCGAGCATCCCCTGCCCAAGCAATTCCCTGGCTATCTCTGAGTTTAAAAGCAAGGCAAAGAAGACAGTGTCATAAAAACAATGCACTTGCTTAGCAGGTCCAAATCTCAGACTAGCTGGATGCAAAGCGTCCCAGGCCCCTCAATCCCCAAAGCAGCAGAGGCTTTGTGGCAAGACGGATTGTAAGAAGCGTCTTCCTCCCCCAGAAATCGTGAAGAGATTTCTTCCTATATTTGGCTTGAATCATCCAGAGGAGAAACTAAAGCACAGTGAGGCTACAGGGTGTCAAGGCTGGAGCAAAGTCATTCCAGCTAACCTAGTCCTCAGCTCTTCACCTTCATATAAGTGCTTAGATGAGAGAGGACAGCGAGAGACTGTCACATATCAGAATCAGACCATTTCCCCCAGCAGGAGCAGGGAGGAAATCTTGAATGTAAAGCTGATGCGAGCTGTAAATTCTCTTTAGGAGTTATCCCCGTATATGGGAAACAGGGTCTTGTTCTGGACAGGCCTGGACACCTCTCAACAATTTTTCTCAGTCTTTACTCTTTTCAGCAAATCACTGTCTGCAGGGTTGGTCTGGCATTCAGCTGGCTTCAGCTGGCGCTGGAAGAAGACCTTGCTCTTGCTCAGGTTTCGGACCCTCTTTTCGGAGCTGTGCCGTTTTGCATTGACGAGACGACACACGTTCTGGAGCCCTTTGATGGGGTCAAGCTTGTAGACAGAGAGGAGCTGAGAGAGGCCGACACCATGAGCAGCCAGCGTTTGGGCTGATGGCTTGGTGAGAAGCTTCTCAGCCAGCAAGGGCTCCAGAGAGATGAAGCACTCCAGGTTGGCATAGGTGAAAATCAGTCTGGGTTCTGTCAATGGGATGATTCCCAGGACCTCACATAGTGACTGCATAACCTTCGCGTTCTCAGTGATGTTGCCATCAGTGAGCTGTCGAGGGAGATAGATGTTGGCCAAAGTCTTCAGCTTGTAATTATCCCTTCCAGGGATCTTCTCTTTAATCAGAGGCAAAATGTCTAGGAAACCATACACAGCATTGCTGAATTCCCGTTCCTTGTCCATTGCAGCCAGGGCTTTCAAGAGGGTGGGGAAGGGGAGCGACCAGAGACCAAATCCGGCCAGGATGGGCTTGTTAACTGTCTTGAGGTGGGAAATGAGACTCCTCCAGGAAGGCTGACAAACATATTTTTTCTCTATTGAGGTGGATAAATATTCCTCTAGATTAATTTTGATTAGGAAAAGTTTCTCTTTGTCAACCACCACCAACTGAACGATCTTGCTTTCTGAAGAAGATGAAGGAAAAGAGAAAGAGGATGGGATTAGTTTCTTAGCAGTAAAATAAAACATCGTCTGAAGGTTTTCACCATAGGTAGCAGTTAAGAGGTAGATTTGTTATTTCTTCTACCCTTTTGCAGTCAGTCACACCCTCAGCTTCCATCACTTAATAGCCCTCAGTAATATACTTCTCATATCCCTTAGCACCTCCTGCAGTGGGGATCATTCCCCCTGCCAAAAACCTTGGGGGAGCTTGTGCTGCTTTCTGAGGGTGATCTAAGGAGGGGCTTGGAAAGGGAAATCCACCTTGACCAAAAGAGATTGGCCCATGGGAAAGAGAGCCTGGGGGCTCATACCGTCATGTGCAAAATGCAACAGCCCAAGGGCCGCTCAACTGACTGAGTGATTTTGCAGAAATCTCCCCATGGCCCTTTAGGCATCACGTCCTTCCCAGCTCTCCGGCTATCCAGAAACTCTTAGGTAAGGACTCTTGGGGCCTCAAGAATGGCCTCTCCCTTACAAATCTGAAGTTGTGATGGAAGCACCTGGACATCACCAAAGAGACCTGGTCAGGTGTGGGGATCAGCCTGCTGCAGTACAGGATGCTCTTTGCCAGCGGCACTTAGGATTAACACTTAGGATCTTACTGGAAATCTTCACATCAAAGAACAGCAAGGATTCTTGTCTTGAGACAAGCACGCTCTCGTTGACAATGGCAATGCTCAGCGGGTTTGTGCCCTCATCGGGCATGCAGTTGGGCTCGTCTAGCAGAATGGAGTCCTGGAAGAGGAAACATTTTGTATAAGTGTGAGAGTGGCACCTCTGGGAAGTCGTGTATTCTAGAGGGTTGGCAGGGCACTTCAAGAAGAGCGCTACTGAAGTGCAAGCTGAGATAGGCTAATGGAGATGAAAGGGGTTAGAGAAGATGGATGGTCCCCTCTGTTGACCCTATTCTGTCTGCCAATAACAGCTCAACTCATGCCCTAGCAGCAAAAGCAATGCATGCGCTGGGAAGCCATGAACGGAGCTGGATGCAGCAGGAACACTGCACAGATGCAATAGAGACCAGCCTGAAAAATCCCAGCTGGCTTCAGGAACTGCCTTTGTCAGCATGCTCCTGGCATGGTTTCAATCCATGCACCTCCCCACATGATGTCTAAACAGAGACCAGCACAAAACATGGGCCAGAGACTGTTCACAGTAGGCAGCATAGGGCAAGTGGGAAGAGATCATCTGTGAAGACATAAGCCAAGCTACACATTCTTTCTCCAGCCTTGACCGTGTTATTGATTCTGGATTTGACACAGTAAGATGGAGCTCGCAGCGCTCACCAACGATTCTGTATCACTGCTGTCCTCTTCACCACTGCTCATGCCGAGAATATCATTATCTGCCAACATAGAAAAGAGTTAGCATTTTTCAGATGTGCCCGTGGGTCAGTCCACCTATGCCGTGCATTCTGGGTGCAAGAGTCTGATGGCCCCCCTAATCATGCTGAGACAGCTCTGGATGGCCAGCAGTAAGGATGGGGAACAAGTAGGTCCCTGCCCGGAAAAGGATTAATCCCGCCCAAGTCACTGAAATGCAGTATACACTAGATGAGATCTTCTGAGTGAAGTCTGATTCCCTAGCAATCTCTGCTGATCATCTTGTCATTCAAGATGATATGTTGGGCAGCAACTATCCTCTTGTAAAAATTATCTGTGGGGATGCTGCTCACTGTCCTTCTTCGATGCTTTCCCCTGAAAAATATAGCCATGACTTCATTGCTTTAGAAAAGAAGAGCAAGAAAGCACTGCCAAGCCTGAACAAATGCTGCTTACCTGACTCAGGCAGCCCATCACCACAATTATCCATGGCATCCAGTAAGCTATCTTCCCCGGTGGTGTGAGTCACAGCAGGCACTTGAGAGCTGGTTCCAGGCTGATCCAAGTTGCTTTGTCTCTGCGGGACTTCTGATTTTGTCTGTTGAATGTCTTTGCCTTCCAACTTCATCACCTTCCCTTGTGGTGGCAGGACATCTGCAGTTTGAACGTTTCTCTTCCTCGCTGGAGCGATTGAAGCTGCAACCTGACCATGTGAAACAGAGCCAGTGAGAGCAGTCCTGTGTGGGCTGTCTCTGTAGGAGATCTGGGGGTGCTTACAGCAGTAGTCAGAGGACACTGGGACCCCCTGGCCTGCCTGGGGCCATCTCCACCATGACTGTCTCCTTAACTTGGGTGAGCCAACAAATCCAGTACCAAACAGCAAACTACTCCATCATGCCCAACATACCAGTCTTGGGAAGGAGATAAGATGGGGCAAAACATGGGATTCCTGTTCTGGGGAGATGCAGTGATGATGATGGTAGTGAGGGGAGGTAAAGGTGTGGGTTGGAAATGGGGGGTTGGCTGGGCAAAGGGGAAGTTGGTTCTTCCTACAGTAACATAGTGCTGTCAGTGCCCCAGCCTGTTCCGGTAGTCTTCCAGCTGCTTTTCCACGCTAGTCTGCACTCTGCCCAAACCTAATGCTGTTTACCCACATGGTCTTTTCCACTCAAAGGTCACTCGAGTGATCAAACACCACTTTCTTCCTTCTGGCATGAAACCTCTCCTGGCCCTGGCTCTCACAGGCCATGGTCATCATGGAAAATTCACCCTTCCTGAGGGATACTGCCTCAGGAGCTGGTTCTGCAGCATTACTCCTTGAGGCAGCCCAAGACAAGGGAAGGGGGTGCAGTAGTCAGCCAAAAGAGCCTGGGATCTCACATGGAGCTCAGATGACCCCTTTTCAGAACAAAACACGTGAGGATGAACCTGGACAGCAGCAACCAAACCCACTCTGGTCAAGCAAAGGACATTTTGCCTGCAAGGGCTGCAAGCTAGCCTTGAATTTTTGCCAGATAATCCTGTAACACAACATTTCCAGAGAAAAACAAGTAGAAACCAAGTCTCACCGGGTGGAAGTTTTCTCTGGCTTGAGCAGAGGCAGCTCCTGAAAGAAGAAAAATAAAATGAGTTGAGAAGAGGCAGAGACAGAGTCAGAAACATCCGAGAGCCCCAAGTGCCAGCCTTGCTACAGCGCTTTGAAAGAGCTAACATCAAAGTGCTCCACAGAAGATGTCGATGTCCACACGATCGGAAACTGAGGTATGGCCTTACACGACATGATCTGATACAAGCAGAACTGCGCAGATAGGCAGAGGGGAAAGCAAGATCTCTGACACGCTGGCGTGCATCGTGGCGGCAGCTGTTTGCAGGTGAGAAGCAGCGCTCAGAGTGGCACCGCTGCTGTATCCTGTTTCAGCCCTTCATGGGGAGCAGAGTACAATTTGGGGAGCTTCTACCCCAATCACATTCCCTGGATAGCATGTCCCCAGAAAATCCCAAACTCCCTCCAGGAGATCATCCTTTGTCTCCTACAGGACTTTCTGTGATCCACAACCTCACCCTGGAGAGTTCAGTGGTAGAAACCCACAGCAGGCCGAGGAGGGAACCGACCCTGAAAGTAGCAGGGGGATTGAACAGAAGACCTCTCAAACTGCCTTTCTCTCCATCCTTTTTTCCCTATTTACTGGAAGGATGCTACACAAGCTGACCAAGCCAACCCTTCTACTCTCCCCTGCTCTTCTAACACGTGAGTAACCAGCTTCTCTCTTCACCTGTCAAGCATGCCAAGGCCTTCACCACTGTTATAGCACCAGCGCCTCTTCCACAGCATCATGGCTAGAAGGCTGTGGAAACACTCAGCCAAACACTGCATCAGCCACAGGCCACTCGCCAGCCCTACTGGAACTTGTCCCCACAAGAGCAAGGGGTAGCTGGTGCTTTAGGAGTGATGAGAACAGCCATGCCAACATAGACCTTGGGGGAAGGAGAGGAGGTCTGTGCCCTGAGCAAAGAAGCCACATGAAAAGAGACTTGAAACAGATGGAGAATGCGGCCAAATCAGATTGAAGCATTCCCCTCAGCCTCCAGCCCCCATGGAGGAGGATCTCCTCACCTGTGTGCCCAATCACACGCTCCACCAGCAACTGCAGCCTGGCCTGGCACTCAGCGAAGTGCCTGTCGGGCTGGGCCAGGCTGCCAACCGCAGGGGGCTGCAGCCTCTGCAGCTCCTCCAGCGAGGCCTTGATGAAGGGCTGCATGTCCATGACCTCCTGATCCGTGCCATAGAGCCTCATCTTCTGCACCAGCCGCTTGCCGGCCTCCATGCGCCGCAGCACGTTGTCCAGGTACTGTAGCTCCCCGGCCAGCACACGGCAGCCCTGCTCCCACCGCTTCTCCACCAGCATCAGCAACTCCTCTTCCTCGCGCCGCAGCAGCTGCACGAGCTCCTCCACACGCTGCTGGATCTCCTGCCGCGTCTTGCTCCTCACTTGCTCCAGGTGGGCCGCCTTGGCCTGCAGGGCGCTGTGGGTGACCACGAAGTTACTTCTCTTCTCCTTGAGGACCGGGCTGAGGGCAGCCAGCTTGTCCTGCCGCTGCCGGATCTCCAAGCCAATGTCACAGTGCTGGCTCGCGTGCTTGATGTCGAGCACTGCGCACACGCAGCACATGGCCTTGCAGCACTTCTTGCAGTAGACACTGTCAGGCCAAGCACAGGCAGAGATTGACACCGTGCACTCTCATACTCTTAGCGTAACTCACCCAGTTCAGCACGATTGAACATGAGTAAATTACCACCATGAGCCTCACATTTGCTCTCGTTCTATCCCACTTGTTTTCAGTTAAACCACTTTTACAGGGTTTCTACTCCTCTTTGGGGCTGGCTAAAGTGTTAATCTGACCAGTTGCTACAGTGCAGTGGCACCAGCTAGTTGAGTACCTCCTTCTCCTGCAGTCACAAGAATACCCATAGTAGAAAATGAGAAACTTGGAGGAGGGCAGGATAGGAAAGCCTTGTTTCAGGCAGAGACAGGACATAATCTCCCTCGTCTGATTTGGTTTCCCAAAGAGGAGTTTGTTCCCATTTGTATACTAGACCTGTGCAAAAACTTAGGTCCAGCTTTGTTCTTAAATGAGAGCCTTGCTTAAACCCTGGCTTGGAATGGTCACCCAGCTGATGACAACCAGGGGAGCAGAGGGACAGAGACACTCAGCTCACACCTACCACAGAGCTAGCCCAAAGACATTTCTTTCTTTGCCTTTCAAATTTCTCCCCATATCTGTTGCAAAGATTCCCCTGCCTTGGACTGCACCACAAAAAGAAGCCATCTGCAACCAAGAAGCTTACCTTGATGTCTCGTTCTTGTGAGTCTCTTTGGAGCAGAAAAAGTTATTGGCCTTCCTGGTACCCTCAAGAAAGTCGCTCGCTGACTGTGCCCTGATAACCGCCACCCTCTTGGCTTCATGATTATCCTTCTTCAGATATCTCTGGTGAGCCTCAAAGCACTGGGTGCACAGGAACTCCTTGCACTCGCAGCACCAGAACTCAGCCTCTTTCTTGCAGTTGTCACAAAACAAGTCAGCTTTGTTAATGATCTTCTTGTAGGTGCTGAGCCTGGCCTGAAGGTTGGTGAACAGCTTGTTGTCCATGCCAGGGATGCCGCTGGCCTTCGGGATGGCGGTCTGGCACACGGGGCACTGCCCGGTGGGCTTCTTTTCGCTGAGACAGTTGAGGCATAAGGTGTGGAGGCAGGTGAGCAGCTTGAGGTTGGGCGATTCCTTCTGGCAGCCCTCGCACAGCACGGACTGGAATTCATCTTCCAACTCCTTGGAGGGCAAAGAAGGAAAGAGGGAAGGAGGAAGAGCCACAGGTTGTGAGTGCTGGGGAGCAGAAAGTGCTTTTAAGAACTCCTAAGACATGTGAAACACCGTGCTGAGCAATCTGTGAGCGACCACCCCCTTGAGCAGCCCAGCGCTGGCCCACGTGCTGCAGGAGGGGAGCCCTGCTAAGGCCAAAAGGAGAGGGATCCCATCCAGGCAGCCTCTCAGAGCCCAGGCTCTTCTCCCCATTGCCTCCGTCCCGAGGAGATGCTTGGGGGCGCTTCAGAAATGACCTGAGTCCTCCCGTCTTTATACTAAGATGGAGGCTTCCTCGTGCCCCAGGCACCTCCTCTGCTCCGCAGCGCACGTTTTGTCGAGGGGAAGCGGCATTGACTGCGCAGCCAGAGCCATGTTGGGGCTGGGGCTTCTTCCCCACTTCCTCATGCCTTCGTCCCAGCCTTTTCCCCCTTTGCACTCCTCCTTCAGCCCTCTGGCCAATGCTGATGCCCTCCCAGGCATACGGCCCACTGCAGAGGGTGGAAGCCCCACAACTTCTTCCCCACTGGCCTCCTTCCAGCCGTCCCACCCCACATCCCATCACCTTGGGAAGAGCCTGGCCTTGGCCAGGAGCTCACCTGGGTCTGTAGAGGCAAATTCCACTGGTTTGGGGGGCCTGTTGCAGCCATCGTCAGTTGTGGCCAGCACTGGTGACCCTCAGCTTGCCAGACAAGCACCCCTTCAGTTCCTTCTGCTCGGGAGTTTCGATTTCTTCAGCCTTGAAAGTGACTCCACCTTCGAGTGGTGGCGGATGCAGAGCCCTCTTGTGACGGCTCCCAGCCCTGGCACAGAGACATGTATCTCCACGGTGCTTCTCCCTCCCGGCCAGCTCAGCCTGCCCAGCCCCAAAGTGGTTTCTGTTTCTTTACCCCTCTCTTTTCCCCTCTGTTGTTGTTGCAGCCAGTCTGGGCATTTCTTTGAAAATCAAACCTCAGAAAGAAATGCAGGGCCCCACTTCCTGCCCCAGGTTGGGGTAGCTGCAAGGCAAAAGCCAGGGCATGGGCAGAGATGTGGCAGTGCTAAAAGGTTCTGCTTCTTCCGGCAGCATATGCCGGAGGAGAGAGCTCTGCTCCAGGTGCTTGTCCCCCTCGCAAGAGCAGTTTCTGCCCCGACTGTGGCCAGCTTTAAGCCCTGGATGCTCTCTGCTCTGTGCACCTCTCAGCACGGATCTGCACCGGGGTATGACACCATGGGGCATCTCCCTGCTACCGCTGCAAGGGGACCACCACAAAGGCACAACGAGGCCATGCCCGGGCTGTCAAGCCTGGGGGGAGATAGGGCACAGGTGACACTGCCACCTCTGCAGGCAGCACCACTCTGCACGGGTTGCCTGTCCCCGGGCACGGGGAGGGCTCACACCAAACCCGCAGCATCACAGAGGCAACTCCCTCTGCGTGGGGCTTAGCAGGGACCAGGAAGCATCAGCATCTGCCTGCAAATTCCCAAGCTCCAGCTCAGCAAACTGGGAAAGGGGGTGAAGGAAGGACAGAGCAATCCCTTGGCATTGTCCTGCTTGGCATGCCAGGGAGCACCAGCCCACGCCATCTGCGTGCCAGGCAGCTTGCTCTTGCAAGGATGTCACCAAGGCCTCAGAGAAGAGCTTTAGCTGGGGCTGTGGCCTGCATGTGGCCATGAGACATTAGAGTCCTTGCTGCCCCCCTGGCCCTGCAGCAGCCCAGCAGTTCCTGAGTGCCTGCAAAGTGGCAGGACCCACCCGGCCAAGCTCTGAGACAAGTAGTCCAGGCCTGTGCATGAACTTTTGGTCCTATAGCTCTGCTCCATGTCATGCTTCTGCTCCTGTAGCTCCACGCACACCTGGGGCAGCACCCTGTGGCACGTCCGTGCCTACTTGTGGGTCCGGAGTGATGGACGAGCCCTCTGGAAGCAGCAGCTTGGCACAGGCAGGTCAGCCAAAGGACCTGCCAAAGGAGTCTTGAAAAACATCCCGGGACTGCTTGGCGCTGCCTGGAGCTCAGAAATGCTCTAACACCGCACGCACACCGCACCGTGTTTCACACTGTGCCGTGGGACCCCTGGGTGCGCACAGGGGAAACTGAGGCACCAAGGGATGGAGCATGGCAGGCAGGAGCGGACAGCCCCCCTGGGTCTGGCCACACACCCCAAATCACCAGACCTTCTCTGTCCGCAGGCAAGGCCGTAGAACTGGTTTATTGTCCATCCAGAGCTGATAGAAAGGAAGCTTACAAAATAAATAGGTATCTATATACGCCTATATACAGTCAACACGCTCCCTGCGGACAGACCTCACAGCACACATGCAAAAGCACTTTGAAGCACACATTAGCGCAATCACTTGCTACAGATGTCGGTGCCGGGAAGGCCCAGGCACATCTGGGTAGATCCCTCTCTAACTTGCTGCCTCTGCTCCTTCCCCTGGAAACACCGGGGTCAGCCCTGCCAAGCTGGACCCGATCCCAAGCCCACCTGTGGCATCCAGTGCTGACTGGGTTGTCCCCCTTCCGCTGCGCCAGCCACCCACGTGCTCCTGCCTGTGCCACCCCAAGCCCATGACTACTGCTCCATCAAGCCAACTTGGTTCCAGTGTCCCCAAACTCTTCCCAGTCCAATGCCAATCACCACCGGCCTCTTCCAGATGAGGTCCCCAGGGGTTTCTCACTCCCATCCCTCCTGCCTTTCACACACCTATGAAGACACATGCACACATGGACACACAGACACACACTCACACACGTGCTCTATCTACGCTGCTTCATGGCCTTGAGGAGCTCCTCCAGCTTCAGAGCAACGTGCAAGTCGCCCTTCACCTGCAGCCTCCCGCTCATGTAGGCACTCAAGGGACGAAGTTCACCCAGGAAGAGGTCCTGCAGGTCCTTCTCTGACATCTCCAGGACCACGTCGGGGCTGCCCTCTGGCAATCCGCGCCCAGCTCGCCCGCTGCCTGTAGGACACGGACAGGTGGAAGAGAAGGAAACAGCAAGTCTTAGGATGCAGTGTCGCCTATTAGGGCTTTCCACTCTCCAGCTTGACAAGGACTGAATTGAGGACAACCAGGGTGACCGTCTCCACCCTCAACACCCTTCCTCCTTCCCTCAACTTGCCAACCCCGCAGAACAAAGAGCAATGACCTGAGGAAAGGTCTATGAAATAGGTGCTCCGGGCTCCACTCGGCAGGGTGATGTTGACTTGGTAAGATGCTCCCACCTGGCCCACCAAGGGCTCAGAGAGGAAGAGCTCCACGGCCGAGAGCAGCTCGTCGGCGCTCGGTTTCCTCCAGGCGCTGCCGGTGGCAACGGCAGCAGTGGGCGGCTCCACCTCGTTCACGGTCTCCACGCTGTCTGCTGGGGACAAGGGGACACAAGCGGGGTTCAGGGGAAGCGGGAATGTTTGGATGCTAGCAGGTCAGCTGGATACGACTGATCTGCTTGGATCCACAAGCCATTCTACAGCAAAGGTCTCCACAGCAGAACAATCCTCTTAACAAGCGACTTTGCAGCTAAGCAAGAAGAACAACACATGGTTTAGCCTGTTCTTAGTGCAAGCTCCTTTGCTTATTCTCCCCCTACTACCAGCAGGTGGATTTTTTTTCCCTGAAAGACTTAGCAGGGCACAAATGTGCAGAATTTCTGAAAAATGGGCCAGCAGGTCATATCCTCCTCCAGCCTCCCTCAGATTTCATTTTCCTACTTGCCCTGGAGCCAAAATACTTGAAGAAATAAGATATTTAGCTAAGCCAAAGACTCACAGTTTCAACTTATCATTTTTTTCTTATTAGAATGAACAAAGGGCCTGAAAAAATATGTGGGTCAGTAGGTCTCCTACCTGATCTTTACAGTGCAATTCAAAGCACTCGATAAGAAAACTTACGTGGTTACCTCAGCCAATCCCCTCTTTTTTTTAAAGCACTCTTTTAAACTACTCTCCACTAAACCAGGCTGCTTCCTTGGTGTCATTATTAGCAAGACAGTCTCTGGGCCAAATCCCACCCAAATGTTGCCCTCAAATGTGAGTATCGGCTATCTGAGAAATTGCAGGGTCTTTCCTGGCTCTGCCTGAGACCTAAGTCGGCACAGGAGCACGTTTGATCTCAGAGCCCACAGACACATTCCCGCTCTCCTGAGTGTCTTGTTATAAAGTCTGTTTTGTGCTGAATATTGCACTGAACTGTGCCCTGAACAGTCCTCTCTCCTCTTGCTGCTGGCCTATCTGCACTGGGCTAGGAGGAACATCATATCTGGCAGACTTTGACTCTTTGTAAAGCACCAGTGGATTCAAAGGTCATCGGACTGGACGGATGGACACACACGTGACAGAGGAGCGGTAGTGCCGGAGCTGGTTACCTGCCTCTGGGCTGCTGTTGGCACTGCCCGTCAGCGCCAGCGTGTTGCTGAAGAGATGGGCAGCCAGCTGCTGGATGGTGCTGTCGAGCCCCTCCAGCCCTGGCATCGGTGGCAAGGGGCCCACCTGGCTCTCCTGGGGCGGCTGCAGCACGGCCTCCATGGTCAGCTCCACTCGGTCCACCTCCAGGCCCCAGGACTTGGTCATGTCATTAATCTCGAGCTGTGGAGCCAGGAACGGAGTAAGAAGACTTTAGCAGCCCAACCGGGGCTGGATGCAGTTGGGGAGGCCATTCCCGATAGTGGACATTTATTTTACACCTCTGTCACTATCTGCTCACCAGGAGCTGCTCCCCAATGCGCAGCTTCTCAGCCTGGATCTCACGAAGGCTCTTCTTTAGCAGGGTCTTGGCCATGGCGTTCTGCGCCGTCATACGGGTGGTGGCGATGAGGTCCTTCACCATCATGACAGACAGCACTGGGTCCCACACCCGGAACTGGACATCAGCACCCATCGAGATGATAGCACCGTCCTTGGAGGTCAGCTGTGCACAGGAGGGAGGTGATGTTTTCTGAGATGGCTCCAACCAGGAGCATCCACTGAACAAGACGTAAAAAATCAAGCGATGCTTTTCATCCCCAGACAGGGGTTCACAGCACTACCACCCTCTCCCATCTCCTCACAGGGAAAGATGGAATTGACAGTTGTGCCCATGCAAGGAGCCAGAGATCTTCAAAAACTAGCTGCAAAAAGATGCTCTGGGTGTTTTGGAGACATTTCCCCACCCTGCCCTGCGGCCACGGGATAGCTCACCTTGCAGGGTGGTACGTTGAAGGCCCTTGTCCTCAGATCCACCCTCTGCCAGTGATCGATGAAGGGGAGCAGCAGCACGATGCCCGGCCCCTGTGGGGCCCGGATGCGGCCCAGGCGGAAGATGATCATGCGCTCGTAGGTGGGCACAATCTGAAAAGGGCACATTTGGAGCAGAACAACTATAAAAAAGGAAACAAACCTCCAAGGAAAGGCACTACAACCATCCTGTCTCTCCTGTCAGGGCATCCACCAGCACGGAGAGATGTCACCAAGTCAGGAAAAGCTTGTGCAGGGTTGCCCTGGGGGCCAGATGAAGCTTGATGCTGAACCACCAAGCTGCAGTTATCCACTGGCGGTCCCTGCATCCACCAGGGCACAGGTTGCAGGAGTTGACCCCTTTGTGGTCTACCACAGATCCATAGGGTCATCCAATGGCAGAGCAGACCCTCGCTGTCTGGATACAGGGCTGCATCCTAAGGTGGGGGGCAGCTGGGCCAGGTTTTACTGAACTCCTTGCCTTCTGCCCTTGCCTACCTTCAAGGCAAACCAGCCCGAGATGGGGAAGGTGGCCAGCATCAACAAGAACACCAAGGACGTGATCATCCCGTGGCAGATCCAGGACAGCCAGCCCTGGGCGGAATCTGCAGGAGGAGGAAAGGGAAGGTCAACACCAGCTCTGACAGCCCCTTAGCCCAAAATTCCTGACGGAGCATCTCCCTCCGTGAGCTCCAGTGCTGGCGGGGGAAACCTGTGGCAGATGTGATGCACTCAGGGACTCACCGGCTGCATTTGAGGGCTGCCCCAGAGGGTCCTGCTTGGATCCAAACGAGAAGCCCTTCTGGGCACCGTAGAGCCCGATGCTGGATTGCTGGAAGCGGTCAAAGTCTCCCAGGGGAAGAGCTTGGTATCCTGACCGGCTGAACATGCTGTCCCGAGCCTCGGCGCTGGGAGAGGAGCCAGGCTCCCGCCTCCCAGCTCCTCTAAGCCTGGTTCCCCTCTGCCATCAGCGTGGCGAGCCCTGTGCCCGCTACTGCTGGCACAGCCTCACTCAGCCCTGCCGGCGCTAGCAGTGCTGCAAAGCGGAGCCTGCAGCACCAACACACTCCGTCCCTGCTCCGCTCTCCCGGAGACGCCGCAAACCTCCCTGCCCCGTTCTGCAAGTCAGAGGGATGCGAGGAAGCGCCAGGGATGCAGAAGCCCCCAGGGGAGAGGGCCGTGCCCGCCGCCGTGCCCGCCGCCTGCGCGGATGCTGCAGTGGCGCTTCCTGCTTCACCGTCATGTGGCCGTGACGGCACGAGGAGGAAGCGGCTCGCGGAGGCCCTTCCTGCAAGGGAGGCCCTGGCGGGGCTGCCAGGGAATGTGCCGGGCTGTGTGGCCCAGAAATTCCTGCTCCTGCGGGGCCTCGTCACCGTGTCACGGCCCCAGGGCTGGAGCCCCCAGGGCTGAAGCAGGGGCACGATGCGCTGCTCCAAACGCGGCACGAGCCCCCGTGGCCAAGCGGTCGCCCCCGCCCCCGGACTGGCACCCGGGTCCCGTCTCGCTGCTGCAGCAGGTCCTCTGTGGTGACAGGATACCCCCCTGCGTGCAAGGCCGCCCTTGCACCCACTGCCATGCCGGGGTGGGGGGGGGGGGGGACGGCAGCAAGCAGCGAGGTTTGGATGGGCAGAAGGGGGATGCAGCAGCCCGCCCCATCCCCCCGGGACTGCCCCGGGGACACCGGGCCCGCTCCCGGGTCCCCTCGCTGCCTCCCGCCCCGCGCTGCCTTCCCCGCCTCCCTTGCCCGAGAGCTTCCTCCCTTCAGCTCCTCCTCCTCTTCCCCCCTCTCCGCCGCAGAAACGAAAGCGAGAGCACCGCGCCCGACGGCGAGCGGGGCCGCCAGCCGGAGCCACATGCCCGACAGCCCCGAGGCCCCCGCCGCGGCCCGCCCGGCCCCCGGCGCCCCCGACCCGCACCCCGCGGCAGGTAACGGGGCTCCCGCGGCGGCGGGACGGAGCCCGCGGCCCTCGGAGGCACCTTGGGCCAAGGGGCCGGTTGTGACAGGCACAGTTCGGCTGCCAAAGCCGCTGTATGGGACGGGGGGTGGCGGGGGGAGTGTGTGATAAAGGCATCGGGAAAAGGAACTGAAGGCTCTTGCAGACACTTCCCCTCTTCTCCCATTCCCAGCTTTGAAAGTCAGAAAGGGAGAGAGCCTGGGGATGGGCACGCTTGGGGAGGATGGCACAGGGCTCGCGGATGGCAGGCAGGGGGCAAACTGTCCCCATGCTGCACGGGGCGGCAGGAGCACAGCCCTACTAGAGAGCAGAGGGTGTCCCTCGAGGCAGCACCCAGCACCTCCTGCTAACAGGACCCCTCTTCCTGCACCTTAGGACAAGCAGAAGCCGAGGCCACCATGGACTTGAGCCATGATGAGGGGAGCTCGCTTTGCCCGCCTCCGTCAGCGCTGGAGAAGGAATTCTGGTGCGTGGGCTGCAAGAATGAATCGCCCAACCTCAAGCTGCTCACCTGCCTCCACACCTTGTGCCTCAACTGCCTCAGCAACAACAAGCCCATCGGGCAGTGCCCTATGTGCCGGACCGCCATCCCGGAGGCCAGTGGCATCCCCGACCGGGACAACCTCCTCTTCTCCAGCCTGCAGGCCAGGCTCAACATCTACAAGAAGATCCGCAGCAAAGGCGGCTTGGGCTGCTGCCGGTGCCAGAAGGAGGCGGCAGCCGTGTGGTGCTCCGAGTGCGAGGAGTTCCTGTGTCTCTCCTGCTTTGAGGCCCACCAGTGGTTCTTCAAGAAGAGGAGCCATGAGGCCAGGAAGTTGGATGACCTGCGGGCAGAGTCGGAGCATCAGTTCCTGGAGAGCACCAGGAGATCCTGCAGCCTCTTCTGCTCCAGCCCTGGTCACAACAACCAGGGCCATGTCACCAGGTCAGAGCAGCACCTTCACTCAAGAAATGTACAGATGAGGCACTTGGGGACATGGTTTAGCAGGTGTGGTGGTGATGGGTTTACAGTTGGACTTGATGATCTTGAAGGTCTTTCCCAACCATAATGATTCTATGATTCGCCACCTGCTTCTTTGCTAGAGGACAGGGGAAGGGCTGGTCGCAGGAGTGGGATAGGGAAGCATGGGTGTTTTCAGCCTGGTCCAAGGTGAGCTCTTTGCTGCAGGACCAGCTCTGGCACCGCCTGGCTGGAGCTGCAGGGCAAGAGCATCCTGCCTTAGGAGAGGGGCTGTGAGCTTGGGCAGGAGATGGGGGTGCTGGGGAGGTGAATGGGCTGTAGTCCTTGTTAAATAACCATGGCCCTGGGTTAAATAATCAGGCTGATGCCCAGCTTTGTGCCTACATGATACCACCAATGACTGGGGGCACTATTCCCCCAAGTCGTGCCTCAGTTACCCCTCTCATTAGAGGTAGCTGAGCCTCCCCTTCAGCCTCACAGGGAGGATTGCACCCCATGCAGCAGATCTACTCTTTTTGGTGCCTCAAAAGTGCTGGGAAGGGGAGGGAGGACCACGCACTGACCTGCAACGGAGCTCTCTTTCCTCACAGCATCTACTGTCGGCGCTGCGAGAAGCCACTGTGCTGCTCGTGCGCGCTGCTCGACAGCCAGCACTCCCGGTTCTACTGCGACATCCGCAGCGAGATCCAGCAGCGGCAGGAGGATCTGACTGCCCTTAGCCAGGACCTCAAGAAGACAAGAAGCAGTTTCGAGGCCGCCCACGAGGCCCTGCAGGCCAAGGCAGCCCGCCTGGAGCAGGTGAGCAGCGAGATGCAGCAGCAGATCCGGCAGCGCGCGGAGGAGCTCGTGCAGCTGCTGCGGCGCGAGGAAGAGGAGCTGCTGATGCTGGTGAAGATGCAGACGGAGCAGGGCTGCCGTGCGCTGGCCGGGGAGCTGCAGCGCCTGGACAACGTGCTGCGGCGCATGGAGGCCGGCGAGCAGCTGGTGCAGAATATGAGGCTCTACGGCACGGATCAGGAGGTCATGGACATGCAGCCCTTCATCAAGGCCTCGCTGGAGGAGCTGCAGAGGCTGCAGCCCCCTGTGGCCTGCAGCCTGGCCCAACCCGGCGAGGACTTCGCCGAGTGCCAGGCCCGGCTGCAGGCGCTGGCAGAGCGCGTGGCCAGGCACACAGGTGAGGGGAAGCTGCGGCTTGTTCTACCTTCTGGCCTCCCAAGTGCCGTGAAGCCCCTAAACCGCCCCAAAGTGAAGGGGAATGGAAGGGAGAACTGAGCTAGCACTCACTTCCCGCAACCTCTTGGCACGCGCTTCCCAGCTGGACCAGGGCTCCCTTTCCCGCTGAACTTCACTATCCTCTCTTCCTTGCAGATGCCATGCCCCTGACTGTCCCGCTGGTCGAGCCCCTTGAGAACAACTTGGTGAGATGCCTGTGGTTCTTCCCGACGTGAATCCTCCATTCCTCTGCCCTTTGCAAGCCTTCCCCAAGGGCCTTCCCCTCCCTATCCCATCCCATCCTTCCCTTACTGAATCAAAAAAAAGAAAAAAAAAAAAAAAACACCCCAAGGAGCGTATTTTATAGATCTGAAATGGCCCCAAACCTGTCTCTGACCGCAACTCTGCGCTCTCTCCACAGCAAGAAGAGCCAGGCCAGCTCAGGAGCGAAGGGACGGTGCCCACCATCACCATCAGTCTCGGGGACATGGAGGAGAGCACGGTAAGGACCGTGGCTGAGCCCATGTGCCCTGAGCCTCCGCAGCCAAGGAGGCTTCCCCACACGAGGATTCTGGCCACGAATCGGGGACACTTGGCATCCCATGCAGGGGACATGAAGTGGTGGCCCCCACAAGCCCTTACCCTGTCCTCTTCCTTGCCAGGACCCCCCGGCCACCACCGCACACCCCAAGCGGAGGTCGCACGTCATGGACCGGGACAGCCAGACCTCATCCAAGCTGCTGAAGCTGGAGCGTGACCACGAGCCAAGCCACAGTGGCACCAGTTTAAACATGAGGGTTGGCAGGGGTGGACCCAGCACTGCAGCACCGAGCCAAAACTGCAGCAGCACCCCTGCCAACAGGAGCCACAGTGACAATACAGGTGGGGACAGTGGGACATGGTCCCCCTCCGCATCATCCCGCGTCTCTCCCTCCAGATGGGCTAGAGTACAAAGCAGGAGGCTGTGCAGCCAGCTGCAAGTGTCTCCCCTTTCCAAAATTGGCGTCTCCTCTCTCACGCCCCAAAGCTCCAACCCCATCTTCTTCCTTCCACAGAGACCAGCAGCATCATCATCTGCAGCTCGGAGGACAGCGAGGAAGACACGGTGGTGAGTGTAACGCCAGAGCGGCCTCCCCGCTGAACAGCACAGGGGGCAGAAGACAGCACGTAGCCCTTGCCGAGGCCACCAGGCTTTGAGACTTTCTTCTCCCCTTGCTTCTTCAGGAGGAGGGTGGCCAAAGAGGTGCCCATTTTCCTGCTTTGCTGTAGATACCCTCCGCGTGGTGCCATCTTCACTTCCCCATGGGTGGGCAGGCAACAACCTGGCCTGGAACAGCAGGGAGAAGTAGCACCTTCCACAACTGCTCCCTCCATGGGGGGTCTGTTCTTACACTGAACTCACCAAGCCTCTCCCCAACCTCACATCAGCAAGATGCGCTCATGTCTTCCTCCTCCCCTTTGCTTGCTCTAGTGCATAGAGCTCATTGTACGACACATGCAGCGGGTCCTGGGTGCTTGGGAGGGTCTTGGCCTCTTTTCTTTCATGCCATCGCTCTCCTAGTCATGCCTCAATTTCCCCAGTTGGGAAACAAGCCAGCAAGCTTTGGCTTCGCTCTGCTGTGAAGATTCAGCTCAGCTCACCGCTAGCTAAGGGTAAGCCAGAGTAGCCCACGTACCTGCCTCCAGCCCAGGGCAGTAGCCCAGGGAGCCATATAGCTTGATGGGCCAAGTCATCTCCAATCAAGTGGTCCTGGGATAAGGCAGGAGCCCCCGTCCATCAAGACGAGGCTCTCCACACTCAGCTGGAGTGGAGGTTGTCCCAGGGGGTTCCCTTGGGAAGGCTGCCACATGTGAGGGACAGCTAGGTAAGCCTCGCCGGGAAGGCTATGCTCAGCTAAAAATCAATCTGTGGATAAAAAAAAAAAAAATCAAGTTTGAGTTGAATGTAGCACTCGCGCTTGGCAGTGGAGCAGGCTCCATCCATCCTGCTGCTAAAATAGGCTGAAAAAAATCACGGGAAATACTGGAGCAAATAACATCCATCTGAGACTTCCCAAAGTGATGCTCCTCTGCTCCCCGGGATGAGGCGAGATTTGGTGGCATTGCCAAAAAGCAAATTGTGACTTAACGGCCTAGGCAAAGTTGTTAGATGAACCAAACTCGGGCTCTTTCCAGAGCCCCCCAGTCCCTGGAGTTCCTCCGTGGTACCAAACCCCTGAGGCTCCCAGATTTCATCCTTGCCATAACCACATTACAAAGGCACCTTCAAAACACCCAGGGCTACCTTTTTGGCTGCCTATCTTGCCAAACGTTTGCTGGTCAAGTGGACAAGCAGCCCCGGTGAGGACATAGGATCTCCACTACAATTTCATTGCCATCAGTGTTAGCAGGAGATCCCTCGGAAACCAAAGCAAATGTGGCTGGTTTGGGATTAAGGGGTGGGATTAAATGGTTACCAGACCTTTTGTGTGAACTAGTAACGCAGAAGCTCTTCTTACTCTTCAATAAAGCTGTTTTCAGAATAAATCCCAACCTACTGCTGTCTTCCTTATTCATATTTTCTGCTATTTTTCCTCCCTGTCCCTTCCCACTAGCAGGGAAAAGAGTAACTAGACTAAAATCACTTTCCAAATTCTCTCCCCGCTTGCCTGGATGACCACTGCTAGTAGGAGGCGAGCTGAGCAAGAGGATGAGGCACTTGGATGCAGCCTGGGCATCACAGGGCTCAGGCCAGGGGGTAGAGGCTGGGAACCCACCTAGAGCCTCACACATCTTATAAGATCTCGATCCTAAGCGGGATCTTTTGGGGACATTTTGCTGCACACACCAAACTGAAGCTGCAAGCACATGGCCCTGGTTCTGCAAGGACCCCCTGGCCCAGCATTGGTACTGGGATGGGTGTGTGCGGCTGAGCTGAACGCGTGATTCCCCCCACTCCCTGACAAATGCTGCCTGTTTTCCCTCTGTCTCACCCTTCAATAAAGCCTTCTTGCATATGAATTCAATTTGCCTACTTGCTATTTTGGGTAACAAGAGCATCTGCGATCATATTAAGCTGCCAAGTTTGGTTCATCTAACTCCTTTGCTGCCCCTCTCCAAGGCTCAGAGGGACAGAGTGGTTAAAGGCACGACCAGAGGAGCAGAGCCAAGCTGCAGGGACACTGGGAGCTGTCACCATCCTGCCCCCTATCCCTTTCCAGCAAGAGGAGCCCGTGGCTTAAAACAAATGCCTAGTTTGACATGACATTAAAGGCAACTCTGATCCCTCAGCTCCCCTTGGCTCCCAAGGAGAGCTGCGCTGGGGGCTCTGCTCTTGCTCATGTGGTGCCATCCACGCCAGGAGCTCTTCCTGGGACTCCCCATGAGCCAGCCTGTTCCCAAGACGTGACATGGACCTGACCCTTCCCTTGGGAGCAGGAGCACTGTGGGTTTGTGGCATCACGCACAAGGTCTTTACCCAAAGCCTCCAGGCTCATACTGTACTCAACGCTACAGCTCCCTCCTGCCCAGCCACCTCCAGAGCAGGTGACCTCAGGGTGGCAGCTGGGACTCAGTGCCCTCCTCTGCTTTCTTGCAGGTCTTCGGGGAGCCCGGTGGCCCCCAGAGCAATGGGAGCAGCAAAGCGCAGGGCAGTCCTGGCACCGCCAGCCCTGGCACTGCCAGCCCCTGGGGCCATGGGCCAGGGCTGAGCACCCTCGTCTTCTTCCACTTGGAGGTCGACCCGAAAAGTGAGCGGGTTATTGGGCCCTTCAAGGGGCTGGGGGAGAGCGAAGGGCAGCTGCGGGTAGAGGGGGAACACTCCAACTCAGGGGACACCTTCTCCCTTTCCCCTCTGCAGCTCAGCAGATCACGGAGATAGCGGCAGCCAACGGAGATCACACCTTCAAGACCCTCATCCAGACACCCGAGTCAGTGCTCACGCTGCTCTGTCAGGGGGTCCCCTTGGAGACAGCAATGGAGCAGCTCCTCTGGTACCTCTGCTCCGTTCCCAGGCCCATCCTGGTCACCTACAACTTCTGGGCACCAGAGCTGCCCGCTCTCTTTAAAGCCCTGGATGTTACGGCCAGGAAGGTGGACTTCTGCCACACCGTGGATGGTTACTTGGACATGTTGCCCTTGATCAAAGAGAAGGTTCCCATGGCATCTTCCTACAAGCTGAAGAATATGGTGAGAAGATACCTCCAGCAGCAGCTGAACAAAGGCAATGCTCTGGCCACCACCAAGGCGCTGCAGACGCTGGGGGAAGTCCTGGAGCTCTTCCCCCATCCCGACCCAGAGCCCGTATTGACGCACTGCAACCTGCAGAGTTACACGATCCTGCAGAGCCTGGTGCAGGAGAAGCTCCTCACCAGGAGAGCTGCCAAGGTCCTGGCCAGGCGCAACCTCATCCTCTGGGAGCTGGAGCAGGTGTAGGCAGCCACGCTAGAGCTGTAGCACCGCAGTATGGTGACAGTGACAGTGTCCAGACAACCTCACCACAGAAGCTTGCAGAATTAACCTCTCAAAATAAATTATGCAGCATAGCCCAATAGCATGTCTGCATCTCATTCTCCAAACATCTCTACATCTCCTGCCCTAAACCCTATTTGCACTGGTTGCAATGCAACTGCTTTGGAAAGAAAGCAAATCTCAGCCCTGTTCCAGCCAGGCTGCTTTATTTTGCAGCCCAAAATCTGGCCTGTGCGGGCAGGCAGAGGCATCCAGGTGTGTCACCCGCTTTGGGCAGGTTGTCCTGTCCCAGTACTGGCCAACACAGCCTCTGGGCCCTTCTGGACACCTCCCTGTGCCGGAGGAGCAGGAGTGGGACATGGACATGGCAATGCAGGAGACATGCCACCAGGTGTCTCCTTTGTACAGCGTGGCGCACACGCATGCTTGTGCGCCACACGCACGCTCGCGCCTGCACAGACACACTAGCACACAAGCGCGTGCGTTGCTGCCACCCCGTGCACGCACCCACACGCTTGTGTGCGCGCAGGTCATCTCACAAGTGCACACACTCCAGAAAGCTGCCGTGCCGCTTTTCCCATGTCACCACGCCCCCGTGCATCCATACACACACGAGTATGGCTGGATAACAACCCCCCTGCCTCCTTCCCCCTCCACAGGGAGATGTTGTCATCTCCATATGCTGCCCAAGGGCTTGCCAGGATCTGCCCTGCTGTGGCCATCACCAGGGCATCCAGTCTGCTAAGGGGGACACAGAGGGACAGTGTGCAGGGGGAGGAAAAGCTCACCCAGGAGCATCCACAGATAAAGACCCAGAAGCAGCCATGAAAGCTGCAGGACAGGGGTAAGGGGCCTGCATGTCCCCCTGCCTGTCCCACACGCTGCCTCTCATGGCTTTCTCAATCCCGATGCAAGCAGGGCTCTACAGCACCACACACGTGCCCTCGTGACTCGGAGCAATCCCAAGGGAGCGTGGACAAGGACAGGAAGGCAGGCAGAGTGGGAGAACCTGTCACCAAAGCCAGATAAGGCCATTCTGGGGCAGGGGGTCAGGCCACCTCTGACCCCAGCTGGGGTTACCAGGGCCAAGGGCAGCTCATCCAGGCTCTCCCATAACATTCCTGCAGTGGAGGGGGTGCACATCTCTCACGCCCTGTAGGTTCTCTAGGGTCTAGTACAGGGTTACACGCAGTGAGTGGCCAAGAAAAGCAAGTGAATAGTCACTTACAAGAGACACAGCCATGGGAGAGCAAGCACCATCTGTCCAGTGTCACGGGCCTCATCAGCGTCTTGTAAAACAATAGTAAAGTCAATGGTCTGGAGGAGCCAGATTAGCTCTGTGGTGCCATAAAACTCAGTCACCCGGCTAGAAAAGGGTTATCATCATCATCATCAGTCACCACAGTGTGATCGGAGCAGCATTCAACAAGCCCCAGCCCTGGAGGAAAGGTGGCTTCCAGGGTATCCCCCAAAACAGTCCTAAGGAGAAGTGACCCCACACCAGGGTGAAGGGGTCACAATAGCCTTCATGTGACATGCTCCTGATTTCCAAACCACCACTCAAATGCCATGACATCCCAGCCTTTTTGCAGGGATGATTTAACACAAAGTGAGGGCGAGTTCAGGCACCAGCAGATTCGGGGTGGAGAGATGCCCATAATCCTCTCTATGGGTGTGGACACTGCTGTGACATCTTCATGTGACGATGCCAAACCTTATGTTGGCCTCTCTGCTGGCCCCATCCACCCCATGAAAAAACAGAGGCAGCTTTTAGAGAGAGAAAAAACTTTCTGGAATCAAGCTAATCGCCTGGAATGAGGTATAGCACGCTGCTTGCTTGATTGGCTGTTATTAATAATGCATTGCTCAATCTAAACCATTCATAAAATGACTCCCTGGTAGCCCAGAGCAAAGTGCCAGTGGATTCACAAAGGAAAAGAAAAAATAAAAGACAAGAGCGAAGAGCATAAATCCTCCCTGTTTATGAAAATGGATTTCTCCAACACACACACAAAACTAATTAGAGCCAAAGGGCCCTCTCCTCTGCATTTGATTATACCCTGCAAATGCATTTGGGTTGGATGGCAGGAGTGGATGGAGGGGAAATGCAATGAAGGACCCACTCCAGTGAGCCCAAAGATTAACAGGATTATGCTTTTAGCAAAAATCTGCCCCCAACACCCAAATGGATTCAGATCCCAGGGAGAATCAAGAGCAAGGGGTGGTGGTAGACAGATGGGGAGCTCTGTTAAATAGCTGGAGAAGTGCAGACACATCTGGAGGGGGGTCGAGCTGGGAGAGGTCTTGCCTAGATGGTGGGAGAAATCCCATCATCTCCAATCAGACGGACTTTCAGGCAGGATGTGCCCAGAGGAAGGTCTCCACATGCATTTACTTGATCTCCACAGAGCCAGGTCGTGGCTGGAAACTGGAGAACACAGGAAATCCAAGCCCTTGGCTTGACCCTCTCTTCCTCAAATAGCAACTAATCCTGCCCACCTGGGCAGGTGCTTCCCCAGATGCTTCCAGGCAAGGATAGTATCTAGCAGGTCTAAATCAACATATCCTCCTTGGTTCCAGTAGCAAACTAAGGAGCTCTAGAGCTGGAAGGCTGCCTTCATTTATACCAGTGGAGAATATGTCCTCCCCACCACAGTTGTGATCATTGACACCCGCTGAGGTTCTGGTCCCCAGATCAGCTTCTACTTGCCACATATTAGGAGCATGCTGAAGCATTTCAGCAGGATGCCTAAAGCTAAGGTTAGCTCTGCTGTTAACAAGAGATGCTGGCAGCCCCAGTGCCTGCTCTGCCACCTGTGCGTGTATCCATCCATCCATCCATCCACTCATCATTTTCCCTGCCCTTGCCCATGGGAAACCGAGGCACGAAGACAGCAAGTGTCCCTCTGTGATGGCCACATCTTTGCAACAGTTTAACCTGCTTTCGCATTCCTCAAAATAACTTTCCAGATGTGCATCCCCATTGGGCTGTCTGCCACTCTTAATACTTGAGTTGCAGAGCCCAAGTCCCAGCCTTTGATAAATACTCAAGAAGCTCCAAATAACCAGGTTGCAGCGCCCCACTATGAAGGGAATCAATCTTTCTAGGAAAGGATTTACCTGCTGTGAGGATGAGCTTGATCTGCTTTAAGCATTATGATGTGGATACCCATTTGACTTGCCTGAAGACTCTGAACATCTTCATGTTCCGCCTCGCCAGCTGTGGAACTCCCTGCCCCTGGGCTCGCTCTCCACGAGTTCAAGAAGTGATCACAATGAGAAGGGAAAAAAACCAAAAGCCGTAAAACACAAGTAAGAATGCCTGAGGCAGGAATTTCCTGAGCTTCGAATTGCTAATGCCTGGAGGTGTCCATTGCTAATGGAGGGTGTCGTGGCAAGGGTGAGGGCAGGACTGGGCTAAACGCCAGCTGTAGAGAGGGAAGGGAGTGAGTCATGGAGTCATCTCCCAGGCTGGCCGCAGCCAGCGCCGGGTGTGCGGGAAAGGGAGCCGTGGAGACACACTGGCAAGCAGCAGGTGGAACACCGCGCTACAGATCATCCGTGTGGGATGCGGAGCGACGCCTTAGTCCCGCTTTCCTTCTCTGTGGCCAGCGTCTGTGCTGGGACTCAAGGGAGCTACCTGCAAGGCAGGGACTTCATCTGCTCCCAGGGCTTCATCTCCCTCCGTGCCTCTTCCCTGCTCCAAGGAGAAGTGCATTACATGCAGGGGCAAGCCAGGCCCTCAGCACCAGCCCTCCCTTGTCCCTTTGTGCAGAAAAGCCACCTGCTCCCCCTGCTTCTCTCTGTTACCTTCTCCTGTGTCTCCCCAAATACACGCTGGCTACACTGTCACATTGTCACCTTGTTGCTTGGTGCTTGTTGCTGTGGCTGGGGAATGAGTTAGAGACTGTTGTCCTTAGCATGGGCAGAAGAAAGGCCACATCTCTGCTTCTGAAGGCTGGTTTAGAGGCCTTCCCAGCTAAGCTTGTGCTGCTAAATAAACCAAGCACAAGCCATAGATAGGGAGGGCCAGTGTCACAACATGTCTTGTGCCCACACAGCTAAAATCCCTTCCACGGCAACAACCTGGCCTTGCCCATCTGTTTGGAACAGATCCTAGACCATACTGTGCCCTGAACAGTGCCCAGGCTTTATCCAGTAGGTGTTAATTGGGCTGGGCCAAACGTGTGCCCAGGAGCTGTTTTGATTTTGAGCCTGTATCGGTGCCCTTAGTCAGGAGAAAGAGGTTAGAGGGAACGGCCCTAGAGAATGAGCTGGACCACCCTGCCCCATGCTGTCCGTGGGTTATAGTGACACCCACCCCATATGTCCACGACCTTTTTAAGCTCCAAAAGGGACTCCTCTGGGATGGCTGCTTTGCCCGTGGCAGCTTATTAAATGATGCTTGCATGTCTTCACCAGCCCCGGAGGCAGAACCAGACAGAGAACCAGACGAAGGGCCCCTGGGCTCCCTCCTGTAGCTGGGAATACTCTCCGCGGACTGGGATTGTGCAGCAGGCTCCTTCATTGATCCCACATATCCTTTGGGGGAAGAACCTCACACACATCTCAGAACAAAGCTCCGTGCCTGGCCCCGGCACAGACCACTCTGCTGGGACACTGGATACTGGGTAGCTCAGGGAGTCTAAACATGGCTCTGCTGTGAAGGTCCAGAGGGCAGAGGCAGCTGGCGCTGGGATCGAGGATCAGACCTGCTGCCAAGGAACTTCCCTCTTCTTCCCTTCCCGCTATCAGACACCCTCTGCTCCTCCCTGCGGGTTAGCGCTATTCGTTGTCCGGAGTATGGGGGATGAGGGGGCGCGCCCATCCCCGCGGCCTCAAGGCCGAGGTGCGGTGCTGGCCTCTGCGCTCTCCTCTCCCGTGGTGCTGAGGCAGCAGGTCCTGGGGCTGCCGAAGCCGGAGTTTTCACCCTCTGCAAGCAGCAGGGAGGCGGCAAGACCCCCCATACACACCCGAGAGGCGGCCAGAGCGTCACCAATCCCCGGTACCTCTTGGCTGCGGGCCTCACACCGGAGCCCTTCGCATCGGCGCCCCGCGCGTGTCCGTGGGCGCGGGGCCGACCCGGCGGGACGTGGCCCGGCCCCGCCGCGGGGACGTCGCCGCAGGGCCGGGCTGTAGCTATAGGTGGGGCCGGCGGCTGTCGCAGCATCGTATCGCGACAGGCGGGCGGGCGTGCGCGGGCCAGGACAGACCCCGGCCGGGGGTGCCAGGGCTGCCGGCGGGGACCCTACCCGGGGCCCGGGTGCAGCCGCCTCCCCCCGATCCAGGTCCCCAACGCCCCTCCGGGCGCAGCCGCCGAAGCGCAGGAGAGGGAGGGAGGGAAGCGGGCGAATCGATTTTCCTAATAAAATCAATTATTTAGCGTGTTTCACATCGCGGGGGAAGAGGCGATGGGCAGGGCTGGTCGCGGGGAGAGTGTGTCGGGTGGAAAGACCCCCCCAGTCGAGGCAAAACTCCCCCCCGCGCCGTCCCTCGACGCCTCCCGCGGGCTGCGGAGGGGAGACGAAGCCCTCGCCATTACTGCGCCTTTCCAAAGAGAGTTTAAACCTTCAGGAAGAAGATGAGGGAGGGCAGCCACGTCCCGGGTAATCCATTGCATCGCCCCCCCCGCCCCGTTCCTCCGCCCCCGCCTCTCCTCCCCACTACGCTCAAGTGCTTAAAAGCTATTTGCATTCAATTAGCGCGCTGCAGAAGGGAGCCACCCGCGACGGGACGGGCGGAGGCGGTGGCACCCGCAGCATCTTGCCCTGATAAATATTACATCGCCCGGCGTGGCGCGGGGGACGACAGGGCTCGATGGGGCGAAGCGCGTGCGGGGCGGCTCGGGAGCGCGCACCGTCCCGCCTATCCACTGCGGTGCGCATGGGGGGCTGCCCCCCTCCCGAGGAGGACCCCCTGCCCCGTGCACAAGCATTCCCGGCTCGCCCCCGGGGTGGGCTGCAGTAGCCCCAGGGTGGGCTGCGGTAGCCCCAGGGTGATCCGCGCTCGCCCCGGCACTCGCAGCCGCAGCCCCCTTTGCATCCCTGCCCCGCCGGAGTGAGCGGGCGGAGAAAATCCGGAGCGAAAAAGCGGGGTGGCGTGCGGGGAGGTGGGTTGCATCGTGGCTGCAGTCAAGTGCATGTGAGTTTTAGTCACAGGTGTTGGTGGCGGGGGCGAGGGGATTTATATTTTATTTTATTTTATTTTATTTTATTTTATTTTATTTTATTTTATTTTAGGGGGAATTTTTGCACCGGGAAGGAGTTGTCTCGCTCCAGCCGGGGTCTGTCTCGGCGCTGGAGGCTGGCGAACGGCGGGGGGAGGTGGGTGGGATGGGAAAGGGGTGGCGAGGAGGGAGGGGGCAGCCGTGCGGAGGTGGGGGCTGGCAGAAATGCTAATTCCTCGCCGCGCTCTCGCCTCGGCATCTCAGAGCCCCCACCGCCCCTCTCCGGAGCGCAGCTCGGCCCGGGCTGCGGGAGGCACCGCGGCTGCCTCCCTCCCCAAACCCGCGCCCGTCGCCGTCGAATCTGGCCTGGCGGGCTGCGGTCCGCGAAGGCACTGGGGGCTCCTCCGCGCCGGGACGAGCCGCGCGCGCGGAGCTGAGGAGGAGGATGCGGAGCGGCGGCTCCGGAACGACCAAGCGCTGCGGGTTCCTCAGTGCCACTTAGGAGGGGGTAAGGAGGGGGGTACCCCTGGGTGCGGGGAGGGGGTTGCAAAAGGGCGGAGGAGGGGGGGGTTAGGGGGGAGCAGGGGGAAAAAGGGACATTGGACAGGGGAAAACTAGGGAGAGAAGGAGAAAAGGGGAATAAAGTGGGAGAGGGGAAAAATAATAAACATGCAAGGAGAAGGGAAGAACCAAGCAAAGAAATAACAGGAAATAAAAAAGGTGAAACGAAAACAGAGGGGAAAAAAAGGAAACAAGATTGGGCGGGGGTGGAGTGGGGAGAGAAAGAGAACAAACAAGAAAAGGGAAAGGGAGGGAAAGAGGTGGTGGGGAGTGAGAGAAATGGGGGAGAGAGAGGGAAGGAGGAGGAGCAGAGGAAGGAGTGAGGGAACGAGGGAGTCGGGCGAAAGGAGTCGTCACTGCCGGGGATCCAGCGTGGACAAAGGGGTGGCGGGCAGCCACCGCCCTCGCTGTCACCTCAGAGCACCTGTCTTGCCCATCAGGAGGGAGATGGCCCCGCTGCGGAGCCTGTGGCTAGCAGCCCTGCTGGGCCTGGCCCGGGCGTGCCCGGAGCCCTGCGCCTGCGTGGACAAGTACGCCCACCAGTTCGCCGACTGCGCCTACAAGGATCTCCAGGTGGTGCCCACCGGGCTGCCCTCCAACGTGACCACCCTCAGCCTGTCGGCCAACAAGATCACCTCACTGCAGCGGCGCTCCTTTGTGGAGGTGACCCAGGTCACCTCCCTCTGGCTGGCGCACAATGACATCCGTGCCATCGAGCCCGGCACCTTCGCCATCCTTGTGCAGCTGAAGAACCTCGACATCAGCCACAACCAGATTGTGGACTTCCCCTGGCAGGACCTCTACAACCTCAGCGCCCTCCAGCTCCTCAAGATGAACAACAACCACATGGCCCAGGTGCCCCACGGCGCCTTCCACACCCTCAAGGACCTGCGGTCCCTGCGCATCAACAACAACAAGTTCACTGGCCTTGCGGAGGGCATCTTTGACTCCCTTAGCTCCCTTTCCCACCTGCAGATCTACAACAACCCCTTCGACTGCTCCTGCAAGCTCCAGTGGCTGAAGAAGTGGATGGACAGCACACTCATCTCCATCCCAGAGAAAGACTCCATCACTTGCAACCTCCCCGAGCAGCTGCGAGGGGTGCCAGTGGGGAAAACCCCAGATATGCAGTGCACGTCGCCTTCCGTGCAGCTCACCTACTTCCCCAACCTGGACACCACAGAGCTCTTTGATGGCTTCACCCTGACCCTGCACTGTGCCGTGACAGGCAGTCCCCCGCCTGAAGTGAGCTGGAAGATCCGCACCTCCAGCCAAGCTCTGGAGATCAAAGGGAGCCCAAAGGAGAGCACTGGAAAGGATCTCTCCAAACAAGACCTCGAGCGCTTCCTGGTGTTCAAGAATGGCACCCTGGTGATTCCTCACCTGAGCAAGCGGGAGGAAGGCACCTACACCTGCCTGGCCACCAATGAAATGGGGAGCAACCAGACCTCGGTCAACGTGGCTGTGGCCGGGACCCAGAAATACCCACTGCAGCCTGGGAGGGATCCCACAGGTGGCAAAGCACAGCCAGGTGACAGGAAGCCTGGGGCCAAGGGAGCAAAGAACAGCGTGCTCATGCCCGATGAGAGGAGCAAACCTCTCAGTCCCACCCGCCAGAGCCACTCATCCTCAGCAGCCGGAACAGAGTCCATGGGAGGACAAGTGCCCTTCCAGCTTCCTCCCTTTGAGAAGAAATGTGGCTCCACACAAGCCAGCAGATACATCTCCAACCATGCCTTCAACCGGAGTGGTGACTTCAAGCAACACACCTTCGACCTGGGTGTGATTGCCTTGGATGTGTCGGAGCGTGATGCCCGTGTGCAGCTCACACCCACCTACATGCAGTCTGAGAAAGTCCATCTGAGAATGCTCTATTTGTGCCAGGAGAGCAGCCAGGGCCATGCCGTGGTGCAGTGGTCCAAAATTGAGGAAGGAGTGAACTCCTACTGGTTCCAGGGCTTGAACCCTGGCACCAACTACTCTGTGTGTCTCACCTACCTGGGGGAGGACTGCCAGGTCCAAGTGGTCTTCACTACCAAGAAAGAGATCCCCTCACTCATCATCATTGTCGTGGTAAGCATCTTCTTGCTGCTCCTGGCCACCCTACCCCTGATGGGAGCCACATGCTGCCATCTCCTCTCCAAGTACCAAGGGAAGACCTACAAGCTCATCATGAAAGCCCAGAACCCAGACCAGATGGAGAAGCACATGGCTGCTGACTTTGACCCCCGCACCTCCTACCTGGAGTCTGAGAAGAACTACAATCCCAGTGAGGTGGGCGAAGGGGATGTTGAGGAAGAAGAAGATGAGGAGGAGGATGATGATGAAGGAGGGAGGGGGAGGAGGAGAGAAGCCGAAAGGGCCACAGAGCTGGAGCGAGATGAGAGCATGGCAGCCGGCTCCATAGCAGAGTCGCAGTCCAAAGCCAATGGCGAGGAGTTCGAGGTTCGCTCCGAGTACAGCGACAAGCTGCCGCTGGGCGCTGAGGCAGTGACCATCTCGCAGGAGATCAACGGCAACTACCGGCAGCCGGCCCGCTGAGCCTGCCCACGGCCGGGGCTGCCGTCGGGCCGCTGCTGCCTCCCTCCCTTCCTTCCTCCCTCCCTCCTTTCTTTCCTTGAGAGGAGCAAAAAAAAAAAAAAAAAAAAAAAGAAGAAAGAGAGAACGAAAATTCCTAAGTGACACCCGTTCGTCCCTCCTTTTCCTCTTCCTCCTCCCTCCACCGTCAGAGCCTCGGTGACCGCTCGGCCACCTCGCAGGGGACCTCGCTCGGGGCTGCCCATCCAGGGCCGCGCCGTTTCTCCCACGATTTCGTTTTCCTTTGGATTCACCCGGAGCCGAGGGGCTGCGCGCGGCCGAGATCCCCTCTCAGCTTTGCTGCAGCCTCGCAACGATTCCCCCCACCCGCCGGTCTTCGCCCTCCCTACTCTCCGTATTTTCTTTTTCCTCCTGAAGGAAAAAAAAAACGAAAATGAGAGAAAAGAAGAGTAAAAAAAAATCCCAAAACATTTTCGGAAAACGAGCGGCTCCGCCGCGCCGCGGGCCCCGCCGTCACTCGGTGAGTGCCCGTCGGGCCCCGGTGCGGACCCCACCGCGCCCCGGCAGGTCCCCGATGCGCCCGGCTCGGTCTCCGTCGCTCCCGTGGGTTCCCGCCGCTCCCGGCGCGGTCCCCGCCGCTGCCGTGTGTCCCCGTCGCTCCCGTGCGTTCCCGCCGCTCCGGGTGCGGTCCCCGCCGCTGAGAACCGCGGGGACGGACAGTTCCCACCCCCCGCATCCCGCCCCCACATCGCTCCCGACGGTTCCCCGGTGCCCCCGCAGCGGGAGGCCGCGCGGCGCCCGGCTCCCCCCGTGTGTTGGCTGTAGAGTAGCGCTGTAGGAAGTGTCTGGTCCGTAGATGTGTCTTGGTGCCCGCGGGCGGCAGGGGACAGGGGCCATCGCCCCCCCGCCCCCGCGCCCCCTGCTCCGGAGGAACCCCGGAGCCAGCGAGAAAACCTCGGCCCTTTTTTTTTTCTTTTTTTCTTTCCTTTTTTTTTCTACGCGCTTCTGTCTGTGAAAGAGTCAATAAAAGGGATTGAAAGTGGAGCTGGATCTTTGCTTGTCCGGTGGGGAGTGGTTGTGGGGGGGCTCGGTGGGGGTCCCCATGGAGCCAGGAGGTGACAGAGGGGACAAGCACCACGGCCGCTAGCAAGGGAGGGTTGCATATGCAAGAGAGGCACATATAAATACATATATACATATACATCTGTGCATACCTCAGGCACACACACAGTGTATTTATGCATTTGTGTGCAAGCATATATACACTCACACCCCCTGTAGACATTTACAAACATATATATACAGTCTATTTATATGCACAGACACTGTATATGTGTGTGTATATATATACATACAAGGTATGCACTCATATATACACACTGTGCATACACACAAAGAAATGTTATAAAAACAAATGAGCACATATTTTATATATACACTTACACTGTGCACACATTATATTTAAGCACAGAATATGCAGGAAAATGTAAAAAGTCAAATATATATTTCACATACGTACACACACACTCTGCGCACACTTTTTACACTAAAACGCATGTACCATATTTACACACTGCATAAGCACACACGTAATTTTGTAAATATGTTCGTAGTATACATGGACGCACGCAATACGTACATGCTCTTCACATAAGTGCTCTGTGTCTACATGCACAGCATAAGGAGGCTCGCTATATGTGCACAGACACGCCGTAGGCGCCTACGCCACCTGTGCACAAATGCTCCTGCCCATGCACAAATGCCTGTTGCCCGTATGCACGGACGGATACGGATGCATTCCTGGTACTGCCCTGCTCTGCAGAGTTACCCGGGCAGGGTAGTGTCACCCTGTGCCCACAGGGTCCCCACCTCACACCCGTCCACTGCCAGCTCTCTCCTCTTGCCCCGCTGGTGACCGAACCTGCAGTGACACCGCAAGGATGAGGGCTGTCTTTAATGTAATTTTCTGGAGCTGTCCCTAGCCGAGGGGCAATGTCCTGCTGAGCAAACGAGGCCAGCCCACTGCAGGGACTGTCACACGGAGTCCCAGCTCGGGTTGCCCAATCAGGAAACCAGGTTTGCAGACTCCATCTACCCCCGTTTAAGGGGGGACCATGGAGATGTCCCATGCGGAGTGAATCACAGACCTGCCCACCTCAGATACACGCACCCAAGGGCGGCTTTTCCATGGGAGGTGCAGACTCTGCTGCCTCCGCATCTTCCTCCTGTGGAAGGAAAGACAGACAAAGGAGGTCGGGAGCAGGGAGGCGGCGGGTGGGGGGCGCCTGCCGAGACCTGCTGTGAGCCCCGGTGCTGCCGCTGCGGCCCAGGTGTTTGCCCGTCCGTTAAAAGCCTGAGCCGAATGGAGGGCCCTGCTGCAGTCAAATCCCCTCCTGCACATACACTTTAATTGAGTTTTGTGCTTTGAAACATGCAAGGAATAGAAAAAGAACAATGATGTTTTTTCCGCCTCCATTTAATTAGGGAGTAATAGATTTGCTTGCCTAATGTATCTATGGGGAATCTCGTTCTGATGAGATGCCTACCCATGCTGGATTACTCAGAGATTTGCTCCTCTTCAGGAGGGCCCTAATTAGCACTCGCACAGCCCAGGGCAGGGGAAGGGGATGGGGATGCTGCTCCATATCCCCCCACACGCCTCCAGCTGCCTGCACTGCTTGGAAAGGGTTAACACGTGGCCACGGCCCCTTCCTAAGGCATTAACACTTCGGTATGGCTTGGATTTGCCCGCTAGGGTGGCCTGGATCTGAGCTGTGTGCCGGGCATCCTCCGCAATCCTCCCTGCCCTCAGCTCCGTGGCCAATGCCTGTGAAGTGACTAGCAGGATTGCTGCAAATTAGACCCATGACACAGGGCAGAAGGAAAAGGGGGGATAGGGAGCAACCCCCTGCTGGCTCTGTCAAAGCCTCAGCCCCCTCCGGATCTTGCGGCACCGGTATTGATCCCAGCTCCATGAGTTTATGCTGCTGTAGCATCATCTCAAGGGTGGATCAGAAAATTCCTGCTCCTGGCTGCTTGTCTTCCACCAGCCCCATGGCGAAGCCGTGCTGCAAGCATGGTCGATGGACAGATCTCAATTCAGAATAATCCCCTTCTCCTTCCCACAGCAACTATTTTTAACTCCAAGCCTGTTCGCAGCCTGGCCTTGGTGACAGTTGCGTCAGCAGCCGTGTGAACACGGCGAGCGGCGCTGGCTCTCCCCAAACGGTGCTTTGCCCTAGCTGAGCTTTCCCACCTTGCAGAGCCAACGTGACTGACATGGCCACTTTCCAGGGGAGGCCTGGGAGCCCTGGTCCTGCCGGGTGCTCACGTGGGCCATCGTTCCCCCCACCACTTCAGGCCATCTCCATTGGCTTTCCTGGCATCTTTCAGCTTGGAAAAGGGCAGAGATGAATTGCCACTGAGCTTATTGGCACCTCCACTAATAGCTGGGTCTTCATGATCCAGTTTAGTGATCGCCCTCCTCCACAGAATATCCAGATGGGAAGCTACCACGTCCCCCCCTTCCCACTCTGCCCTGGCCTCCCTGCAGTGATGCTCCCTGAGACACAAAGTCCTTGAGAGGCAACTCACCAGAGACCCACCTCATCCTCTCCCATCACAATCTGCCCATCCTTGGTCCCTACATTCCTGAGATGTCCCTGGCGAGGAGGGGGCAGGATGGGCAAGGTCCCCTTGGCACTCAGGCTTGGTTTGGCTGCTGGGACACAGAGCACTGGGGCTCTGCGCTCCTGCATGTCCGAGCAGGAGCAGCAAAACATGCAGGATGCAGAATGGGGCCAGCAGCCGCTCGGCTCCAGCAGCAGCTCAAACTGGGAGGAGAAAAGGCCCGCAGTTATTTTTCCTGGCGATTTTTTTTGCAGAGCCTGGGAAGGCGTGAGCTGCCGTGGGTCGGTGCCATGGAAAACAAAAGGGCCCGGGGGACGGCGAGGGGGAGGAGAAGCCTGGCCCGGGCCGCGGCATCGCGGAGTCCCGGTGCCTGCAGCGCGGCCGCCTCCGCGCTCCCTGCAGCCTCCGGAGCCGCCGCGGGGAAGGCGCCCAGAGCCCCCGTCCCCCGGGGAGCTGCCGGTGAAGGGGCAGGGGGGCCGGGGCGCGGCGGGGCCCGGGAGAGGAGCGGGGAGGGCGGGTTATTCACGACTCTGGTATGTGCCGAAGCGGCCGCCGGGGCTTGCGCCGCCCCGGCCCCGCCGGCGGGGAGGGAACCGCGGTCCCGGCCCCACGGAGCGCCCCGGGACCGGGAGCAGCAGCCCGGGCGGCGGGGGAGGCGAGTGGAGGGTCCCGGGACCGGGGAGGCAGGGGACGGGCCGGGAGGCTTTAAAAATCCACCCTCCTTCCCCTCGCTGCTGGACTCCTCTAGCTCCAGGAGCACTTTGGGGTCCTTCGCCGGCCCCTGAACACCCGCGTGGGTCTCATCTCGCCCCGTGGAGCCCATAGGAGCAGGATGGGGCCCTCTGTGTCCCAGCCCAGTGCAGCTTTTGCAACAGTAACTCTGCATCCCTCCCGCACGCCGCCACCACCTCCCTCCGTGCAGGGCTTCGCATTCAGGGCCTTCCCTGCCAACAAAATCTCCCCCCTCCTGCTCCAAATGACAGGGCTGGGGAAGGGAAGTGGCAGCAAAACTTGAGACAAAGACAAAGGGGTCGCGCTGCCAGTGCCTCGCCAGGCTCGCTTAACCTTGCGCGCCGTGGGACGCAGCCACCATACGGCTTGCGAACACGGTCCCCGTTGCGGGGGGCATGTAGGGCCACGGCCCCGGGCAGGGCAGGAAGGAGCCAGAAACATTTAGCCCTAAAGGCTTCCAGCAGCCAGGGACCCCAGTCTCTCTTGCTGAGAAAAAAAGCCATTCAGAGACTGCTTTTTTTTTTTTTTTCCATGGAAAATGGGAGATGCTGGGTTGGTTTGAGGCTTGAAAAAGTGTGGAAGAGCCTTAAAGGGTGAGAGCTGGGGGAAAGAGAACAGAGGTTGCTCCAGAGAGTATTTAATGCTCTGGATAGATGGATTTTAGTAGAAAGGGAATAAAGGGAATAGACTGTGAAGTAGGAGTTCAGGTCAAGAGAATTCTCCCCCTTTTAAATCTGGAGGGGTGTAGGGCTCCCAGAGCAGGATGTTTACCTGGGAAAAGTGGCCCAGACTGGGGACATTTCTGCAAGATTAAATGAAGAGACATTTCCTAGCGGGGAAAATAAACATTTTGGTGAGAAGTTTTTTGGCCAGCTCTTCTCACGGAGGTATGCAAAGGCTCAGATCTTTGCGTGGAAATGCCTTGCTCAGATTAGGGAATATTTTAAATAGCCTTCTTACCACACCAGCTGAATTTCTGTGGATAATCACATGGACATTCCGGCTCTTTGCTGTTTCTTATTATTGCTTGGCAAGGAGAAGCAAATCCCCAACTCCGCTAGCCCCGCAGCCCTATCCCGTTCATTGCCCTCTGTGTCTCTGTTTGCAGGAGCGAGGATGACTCCACTGCTCTGCTGCGTGGGCATCGCTGCTCTCCTGGCCTCCAGCCTGGCCTGCCCCAGGAGCTGCGTGTGCTCCGTCAAGAAGAACGGGCGCCTCTTGGCCGAATGCGCCTACAGGGACCTGCAGGAGGTGCTCGCGGGGCTGTCACCCAACGTGACCATCCTCACCCTGTCGGCCAACAGGATCGGCTCGCTCTGGGAGACGTCCTTCTCCGAGGTGCCCGAAGTGCAGTCGCTGTGGCTCGGCTACAACCAGATCAGCACTGTTGAGGCAGGCACCTTCGTGCACCTGGTGCATTTGAAGAACCTGGACCTGAGCCACAACAAGATTGTGGATTTCCCCTGGAAGGACCTTCGCAACCTCAGCGGCCTGCAGATCCTCAAGATGAACAACAACCGCCTGGCCGGGCTGCCCCGGGGGGCCTTCCACTCCCTGAAGGACCTGCGCTCCCTGTGGCTCAATGACAATGAGCTGACCACCCTGGCCGAGGGCACTTTTGACCACCTGCCCTCCTTGTCCCAGCTGCAGATCTTCAACAACCCCTTTAACTGCTCCTGCAAGGTCTTCTGGTTGAAGAAGTGGACAGAGAACACCTCCGTCTCTATCACCAAAGGGGGCTCCATCCTGTGCATGACTCCCAGCAGGCTCAAAGGGAGGGCCGTGACCAACATCCCTGACCACTTCTGCATCGCCCCATCAGTGCAGCTCACCTACCTCTCCAACCTGGACAACACTGTCATGTACGACGGCCTCACGCTCACTCTGCACTGCAGCGTGGCCGGCAACCCCCTGCCAGAGATCAGGTGGAATATCCAAACGTCCAGCCGGAGCACTGAGATCAACGGGCCCAACGTGGCGCGGGACGGGAGTGTCCTGCCTCCACGGCATGCCAAGCAGAGCCAGGAGCGCTTCCTGGTCTTCAAGAACGGCACCATGGCCATCCCCAACTTCAGCAAGGAAGATGAAGGCATCTACACGTGCCTTGCCGTCAACGATGTGGGCATGCGGGAGGTCTCGGTCAACGTGGCCTTGGCTGGCTCGGAGAACCCAGCCAATGACCTGCTCCGAAATGCCCCCCAGGCCAGTCACCTGGGCGGCCGGAGCTGCTACAAGGGAGATGACTTGGATCCCTCCAGTGCCGGAGAGAAGCTCGTGATCGTTTACCATGTGCCAAGGGAGTCCAGGAGCAGGGCTGGAGCAGTGCCCCAGGTGTGCCTGGGGACCCTCCTGCTGACTTTGGGCCTTGCTCTGTGTTGCTGAAGGAAGGAGTAGGAACCAGCACCTTGAGGCTGCCCTCTCCTTCTGCATCTTCTATCTTCACATAGTGCCATGCATTTGCTGAGCTTCTGGGAAGCGCAGAAGGCCTGGAGGCAAAAAGGATAGGAGCCTCGAGCTCGGGGCTGTTGTTTCGAGCCCTCGCTAGGTGTCAGGCGGGGCTGGGCTCTCTGGGAGGCTCTCGCCCCTCCGCCACACGCGAGGGAAGCGAGGAGCGGAGCCCAGCCGGGAGCCAGATGGCCAGACACCTGCTCGCTTCGCTAGCCAAAGCTTGCCGCCCTGCTACCGCACGGAGCACGAAGAGCAAAAGAGCCCAGCTGAAGCTGGGGAGCAGCCCCGGTGCAGGGTCCCGGGGTGGCGGGCACGAGGCCCCAGGTGCCTGTCGGTGCTGTGCATGCCGGGGAGCAGCAAGCATGCATTGCACCCGGCCATGGGCGCCAATGGGGCTCCACTTTCATCCCTGCAGGAGTGGCTCCTGCTGGCTGGCTCCTTGGAGCATCCAGGGTGTTCGCACCCTTGCTGGGCTGGAGCCTGCAGAGTGGCCCCGTGGCGCTGTAGCCACAAGTTACTGTTGCACTTCAGCATCCTGCACGGGACGTATATGCCGTGCATCCCAGGGAGAAGCTGCGAACTCCTCCCTCGCCAGCCTTGCTCTCCCAAAGGGAAGGGCAGTGGGTCCCCTGTATCCCACAGGATGGATCTGCAGAGATTGCAGCCGCCAGCATCGCCTTGTAGCCAAAGCCACACGCTGCAGCCATGCACCAAGCACAATAAATATATTTTTTAAACAACCCCGAGCAAGCTGCCTCTGTGCTGCCCTCGAGCCCCCCACACTTCCTTAGCCTGGGGGGGGGGGGTCTCACCCCACAATTTGCTTAGCCACGAGGCACCCAGGAGGCAGGGAGGCAGCCCTCGTGCTTCCTCCTAGGAGAGGCTTTGATGCAAGTGGGCGGCCACATATTTTTCCCATTACAGGCAGAAAGGGTGAAAAAACAACCTCAGACACAAGTGCTGGGAGATGCACAACCCGGATGGAGCCAGCCCCAGGCAGCAACCATCCCGTGGCCATGCCGGGGTCGGGCACGAAGCGTCAGCAAGACCCCCGAGTGGCTGAGAGCAGCTGCTGGCGGCGATGGGGCAGAGGAAACGCGGGGGAGAAGGAGCCACCTCCCGCCGGCCCCCGCAGGGCTCTCGTCCCCGGCCTGGGTCCAGCCCGGCGCCCGCCCAGGCGGCGCATGAGGAAGGTTGCTTCGCTGTGTCAACAGATGTAGAGATTTGGCTCCACCCCTGGTGCGGCAGGACGTTTAAGGCATTGCCAAGGCCTTCCTCAAAGTGCCGGCGCCTCAGGATCGGCGAGGGCTGGGAGGCAGACGCTTGCGCTGAAGGATGAGCTGCAGGGACCCAGCAGAGCAAGTGACACCCGGGGCTGCCCAACCACCATGCAAGGACACAGCCTGGGCCCCTTGCCAGGTCCCCCCGCATCCCGCTCATGCCCACAATCAGGCATCCTTGGGGAAGGACCCAGAGAGCCCTGCGGGTTAGGAATGAGGTATATTATTTATTATTTATTATTCTCCCCCAGCTTGGCACACCCAAGTGAGGGCTAAACTGGGTTCTACTGCTTCTAACTCGCTCAGAGGCTTCCTGAGGCTCCCAGGGAGCCTCTCACTTTAAACAACACGGCGGGGTGGGGGGCTGCTATAGGCGACATGGGGAGCTGATGGGAGGAAACATCCTGGTTTAGAGCAAACTAGACAGCAAAAGTGACAGGGAGACAAAAGCTGAGGGCTCTACAGCACGGAGCGGAGCAGGCGGAGGACTCCGCACTGTGTCCAAACAGAGCCCGGATCAGAGCTCGGAGGGGAGAGCTGGGGACAACAGTGAGTCCTCATGCTTGATTTGGTTGGGGATCCCTCCGCTCACAGGAAAACACATGCACCCCCCATCTCTCTCTTTCCTTGTTGCCCTTCCCGAGGCTGGAGTTGGGGCCTGGGTGACTCATCTGCCTGGGCTACGTCGTCACCCCGGTCCCGACAGCGGCTCAGCGCAGATGCAGGGCTGGAAGCCAGGGTGAGGGAGGGGGCTGAGGAAGCATCCGAGGCTCCCACCAGTGCCAAAGGGGAGCCGCTGGGTGCCAGGGAGGGTACAAGCGCGTGCGCAGGGGGCAAGGGCTGGCGTGGGGGTCAGGGGGCGCCGAGCTGGGTGCCATTGGCTGCGGGGTCAAGGAGGGCGGCTTTGCGGCACGCAGCCAGCGCCGGGTTGTGCAGCAGGGTGTAGGCTAGTGCCCAGCGCGCCCGGCTCTGCCGCCGTCTGGCTCCGCCCACCGGTGCCTTCGCCGTCTGCATCAGCTGGATGCCTGGCAGGGCCAAGGGGACAAGGGCGCCTCAGTGTCCCCACACCGGGGATGTCTCTGCTCCCGTCCTGCCGAGCGGGGTCATCCTGCCCACCAAAGGATGGGGCAGGGAGCATGGCAGTGTGGAAGTGGCAGGGAGGGGACACCAGTGCCTCCGTGCTGGCACCGCGGGAGGACACCGGCACTTACCTTCTTCCACATTGGCGGGGCTGAGCCCCTGGTGGCCCTCAGGCCTCGCTGGCTGCAGCAGCAGTGAGCAGAAGGCCTTCATCACCGGGTGCGACTGGCTGACCTCGATTTTCAGATAGTGGCAGTAAGCGCGGTAGCCTGCGGGAACGCAGCGCACGGGAAACGCATGGAGTGGGGTCAGCGTCGCCCCGGAGCAGGGACCACATGAGTCCTGTCCCACTTAATCCTCCCCCCCTCCACCCTCTCTCCCTGCAGGGATCCCGGCTCCGCTTCCAGAGCCTTGGCAGCAAGAGCAGGGGAAGGGCTGAGCTGCCTCCTGAAAGGACCCGCTGCCCTCCGTGGTGGCAGCAGGTCCCATCCGTCCACGCAGTGCTGGGCATGCAGAAAGCCCAGGGAGGGTGCAGGGGACTACAGCAGGGCCATCGCTCTTGGGGAAAACATCACCCACTCCCAGGGATGGATGGAAAAGCAGGATCAAGCGGGCATCAGGAAGCCCTGTCTGCCCCGGCCCCTTCCAAGCTTGAGGGCTCAGAGGGCCCCTTGCTCATGGAGCTGCAGACACTCGTGGGAGCTCGGTGGCAGGAGAAGGACCTCCACAAGGCGCCCCACCTGCTGCATCCAGGTTGGGGGCTGGAGTCCAGCCCCTACCTGGGTCGAAGGTCTCCACGCCGCGGTTCAGGAGGCTGATGTCCAGCTGGCAGAAGTGGATGGCGTTGTACAGGGCAGAGATGACCATCCTCCAGAGCCCGGCTAGGACACCCACGAGCACGTTGATGGGGAAGAGTAGGAAGGTGACTATGTAGAGGGCTCGTCTGTGGATAGAGGAGGAGGAGGATGGAGGGATGGAGGGGACAGAGTTCTTGCTTGCTCCAACCTAAGAGCAAGAGCAAGGCTGCATAAGGACCACGGAATCATCTCTGGGAGCCAAGCCCCTAAAAAACCCAAACCTGGTTTGGGGTGCAGGCTGTTTCCTGTCCCCATCCCACAAAACAGACACTGCAAAGAGCAAGACAAGATATTCGAGCTACACGTTAACCCCCAGCAAGGTTCTCTGGGCATCAGGAGACTGATGTTCCTCCACTTCCCAGAAGGCCTCCACATGCCCATACCTGTTGGTCAGCTCCTTCCGCAGGGGATGCTGCTCCAGGAATAGGTAGTGAGCTGCCAGATTTTGCACAATCACAGCAATGATGAGGGTCAGCCAAAAGGGCCTGGCCAGGAGGGAAGAGTCACATTGGAAACCAGAAGAGTCCCAGGCAGGAAACACCAGCCCAGGTGCCAGCAGCCTCCAACAAGAGACTTCAACAACTTTCCTTCAAGGAGAATCTCCAGACTTGGCAGAAAGGTAGGTCACATTATGGCCTGTTCATTGACAGGAAATGTTCCTGGGGCTCCTTCACCAGGCAAGGTGCCTGCAGAAGGTCTCCCACTTCTCCTGCCTCTCATAGAATCATAGAATGCTTAAGGTTGGAAGGGACCTCTAGAGGTCATTTAGTCCAAAACCCCTGCACACACAGGGTCACCTAGAGCACGTGGCACAGGACTGCATTCAAGCCGGTTTTGAAGATCTCCCCAGAAGGAGACTCCACAACCTCTCTGGGCAGTCTGTTCCAGTGTCCTCTCCTCTGAGGACAGATGGACACTCACCACATGTTCTGAAGGATCTTGAAGAGGTGCATGTTTGTGCCCGACTGGAGTGGGATGACAAAGAAGAAGGCAAAAGCCACCAGGCAGATGAAGAAAATCACTTGCTGGATGAGGAGACCTTAAAGGGAGACACAGAAAGGAGGTCATCATGCAGGAAGGGAAGGAGAAGAAACTGTCATGTGTCTGAGCAAAAACGTGGCCGGAGTTATAACTCTTCCTCCCTGTGAAGGTGACTGAAGATGGCAAAACTGGATGCATTTTCAGTAGGATTTGGTGAAGATGGCAAAACTGGATGCATTTACAGCAGGATTTGGCCACGCAGTCACTTGACAGCTGAGATACCTGTTCGCAGACAGCTTGTTGCCCCAAGCAGCCTTGCAAAAAGACAAGAGTAACCTCCCCACCTAGATCTTATTCCCTAAATCCATGTTTTCTTTCCAGCATGCTTTTCATTGCAATCCCATAAAAAGTCTGCAAGATCCTTACCTACCTCCCCCCTGCAAACCTAATTCTTTGCGAGAAGTTTAATTAGGAGCTCAGCCTTTCTTATCATGCACTGCATTAGCCCCACAGAGAAGAGCCATCTCTAGGGGCTGCAGCTACAATTTCTCATCATAAAAATCATCCCGAGCCATGATTCCTAATCATAAATCAACACGGAGATCAGCGGCGGATGCAGTTCATTTTGCCAGATCTGCGACGGGAGCCGTCGGAGGCCGGGCAGCGCACGGCTCATTCATTCAGCTCAAGTGCCTTGCTGCAATGACTTGAAAAACAGAGTTTGAGACGGGAGCGGGATTCGCAGCATCTGGCTGGCAGACCCTGTGCGTGCGACGGACCCGGCTTTGGCAGGGAAACCCCAAATACAGGGTGGCAAAACTAAACCCCAACCTGCTCCTTGCTGGCAAAGGCAGGCTAGGAGCTGCCAGCAGCTCCTGCTCTCACATCCACCCCTGCAAAATAGGTGCCCTGCACAGAGCTGGTGGCTCCCAACTATCAGCAGTCCCCTCACTGGACCCCTCAGCTTGACGTTCCTATGGAGGTGAGAGCAAAATGCCCCTTGGTGGCCTTGGAGCGCTGGACGGTCTGGAATTGCACATAAATCACAGCAAATGCTGCTTAGAGGAATGTCCCTATGATCCGCGTGTCATCGGGTTGGAAAAACACGGAGAGCATTCAAATCTCTCTAATTTCTTGCAGCCCTACATGACCCAGCCACCCCTTTCCGGAGCCAGGGACCACTGGGCCAGGCTTGGAGGACAACACCGCATGTGCAGCAAGGGACACCCCACACATCCCGCCTGAGCCTGCAGGAGACAGACAGCCTGCAAGATGCTGTGACAGCTTCTCACATCAAAATAATTGGGCTGGAGCCAAAATAACTATATATTTTTTTTTCCTTTTTCTCCCAACCATTTGGTGCTCGCCGTGGTTTTCCCTGCGGGAGACCAGGCTGTGCTCGGGGGAAGGGAACAAAAGCCCCTCCGAGCTCTCCCTTCTCGCCTGCCACTGATGCCACCCACACCATTTGTCCCAGTGTGGGAACTGCTGCTCTCCCCCAAGGACAGGAGCAGAATAATAACCACAAAACAGGGCAGAAAGGGGCTTGAGGCCACCCACACGCTTACCCAGGCAGGCAAAGGCGGTCTGGAAGCCGGCGAAGCTCATCCAGCAGACCACGGCTTGCCGGGACGGGCGTAGGATGTGGGCTTTGTAAAAGACATCCAGCACGGCCCCTTGGTACAGCGCCCGCAGGTTGTTCCTGCGGGGAGGGAGAGCGTCTGCGGCCGGGCTCCGTGCCGGGGTGGGGCGAGGCTGGGAAGCAGAAGCGGGAAGCGGGAGCGATGCCTGCCTTGGGCGATGGGCTCCTCACCTGTGCATCACGAGTGTCCTCATCAGCATGGCAAACGTCAGCAGGCAGCAGAGCACCAGCGAGCAGATGTAACACACTGCGCATGGGGAGACAGCCACGTCAGCATGGGGTGGCTTTGTGTGTGTCTGTGACACACATGCATGGACATATCCATGGGATGGAGTCGCGCCATGCCTCCGTTTCCTTTCCCACCCGTTGGCAATATGGGAAAACCTGTCCCCATCCTGACCAGGGCTTGCAATTATCCCAACGCCCCGCATGGCTCCGCACGAGGCTCCGGAGATGAGAGGCCATCTGCTCAATTCCAACACATTTCAAAGCCGTCCCCAACCGCAGCAGCTGTGGCCCCAGCTCCTGGCACGCGGCTGCCGTTCGCTAGTGCCTGGCACGTGCCCAGCCTCACGCGCTCGCCTTGCAGGTCCTCACGGGCCAGCTTGGCATGGAAGCAGATGGGCTTTATCTCCTTGGCCTTCCAATGCAGCCTGTGAGGGGTCAGGAAGCGCATCCCGATGGGTCCGGCTGAGAGAAAGTCAGCCTGGCCCCAGGCTGCATGTATGAGTGGGGAAACTGAGGCACGGCACAGTCATAGGGCTTGCAAAGAGCATTCTCATGGGGCCAGCAAAATATAGAGGATGCCTTGAGTCATGCAGCACAGTGGGGCCCCCATTATTTGGGAAAGGAGATGGAAAGAGTGTTGTGGTGTTGGAAGGGATAGGGAGTGAGCAAGGCCACCCACCTTCCAGCGACCACAGGTAGTGCTTGACGGTGCCGAGCTCCGTCTCCATGTCACCAGGGATGCCGCCAGGGTTCTCCGAGGGCACGAGGCCAAACTGGACCAGTAGCACCACCACATCTTTGGTCATCCCTGCGCGCACGATCTGCAGCGTGGGCACCACGGCCACCAGGAGCAGCAGGGCGACCTGCAAGGGACGCCCCAGTGAGCGGCGCCTGGGGACAGCGAAGGCCCAGGTTGCACGGGTGCTGCACCGGAGGGTCCCCGCGGTGACAGTCACCTGGTACACTGCGATCACGGCCATGGTCAGCGACAGGATGAGCTTCAGCGGGATGCGGAAACCTACGGGCGTGCACACGGGCTCGTACATTCCCCCCAGGATTTACAGCCCCCAATACTGGCTGCACTTCCCGATTGCTCCCGTCGCCACAGGCTCATCCCTATCCAGATGGGCTCCGTGTCCCGTGCGGAGGACTGGGACGGGTGGACGCGCATGCCCCAGCTGTGCCCACTGCCCACCTTCCTGGGAAGCGTAGATATACGAGCGCAGATACGTGCGCGCCCTCGACGAGCAGCTCTCGTCCAGCTTGCAGGAACTGCAAGGGGAAAGGAGAGGGTGAAAAGCGCGTCTGGGACATAGCAGGGACACGATACACAGGGGACAGGCTGTCCCCACCGCAGACAGCCTGGGTGGCACGGGCACATGCCAGTCGTGCAGGGGATGAGCTCCAAGGGCAAAATAGGGGTGAAAACTCTGCATTTAAGGGCAGCTTTGGTTCCTTGCCCCGCTTCCAGGCATCCAGCAGGAAGGTGCTGGCCTTACCTGCCCTTCCTGGACTGTTTGGACAGCAGAGCCTGGAGATACTTCTTGCAGTAGCTTTGCCCCGCAACCTTAAGGAAAGCAGCAGTGAGTTGCCTGAGTCGAGCAGGGGACATTGGGGCAGCAGGGAGGGGTGATTCTGCCTCAGAGACCCCCATTTTGGGTGCTGCTTCCCCCATCTCCACCCCACGCTGGCGCTCCTGTCCCTGACCATCCTTCCCCAGGCATCTGTCCCTGGCACAGGTTATGCTCCAACAAAAGTATCTCTTTATTCCCATAAACAACAAAGCCCCAAACCAGCATCACTGGTGCCTGATGCTGCAGTCAAAAAAAAAAGCACCCAAAAGCTCGTTTCCCTCCATCAGCTTAGCGCAAACGCCCTGGGTCACTTCAGTCCACGCCGGCCCCGATGGCTGTTTTGAAGCTGGTTTCTCCTCCCAGTCTCCCAGCAAAGCCCGGCATTTCCGAAAGGCCCCCGGATTAGTGCTGCCTCCCTGCAGCCCACTGGGAAAACAACGCGCGCCCAGTGCCCGCCTCAATGGGACACATTGATGCCTAAGCCTCTTGCACTAAGGACTTTACTCCCAAGGTGGATTTTCCCCTGCTTCAAACCAAGCAAGATAAACAGAGGCACAAGCTGCTCGCCAGGACAGCCGGGGACACGGAGGCTTCCCTCGCTGATCTGCAAGGGTGCCGCAGGGTCTTACCTCCTTCTCCAGGGATTCCTTCTGCCCCGTGAAGCTCCGGAGCAGCAGGGCTGGATACCAAAGACTTAAGACCACAAGGCAGAGGATGATTGGGATGTAAGAGAGCATGGAGTAATATCTGTATATCTGGGGAGAGGGAGATCTGTTACAGCGGGACCACCAAGCAGGGACACACGTGTCCCAACGGCCACCTCTCCAAGCCTCCATCCAGTGTGTCCTCATGCAAGCGGCAAAATTCCCCCTCCAAGACACGGGTCCCACCAACTACAGCCTTCCATGTCCTCACGGACCACTGGGAGCACCAGGGAAGGAGACAGGTACCTTGGGCGACTGGGGACAATCCACCTTCTGCCAGATGTGGACCACACAGTGGCACCAGGAGAGCAGGCAGCCCGCGAGGTAGCCAGCTCGGTGCCTGGCCGCGGCACAGGCAGCCAGCGGGTAGTAGAAGGCCGGGTAGTAGAGCAGAGCCAGGATCTTCCAGTACTCTAGACCGGACGGGAGGAAGGAAAATGGAGCGAGGGAAAGAAGGAAGCGCTCTCAGGTCGCATCGGGTTGGGCACAGTAACATGCAGGGGTTGCAAGATGGAAGCTGATGCGCAAAGATGGACCCTGGCAGGCCAAGGCCATGCAAGGGCATCACTTAAAGCAGCCCTGTCCCCACTCTTACCGCGGTGGTGCTGGGACGAGGCAGCGATGAGAGGCAGGGGGTCAGCGTCCAGCACCAGCACACACAGGGAGGAGAAGAGGATGCCAAACACGGCCGCCACCAGCCCCCGCTCACCATCCTCCTCCAGGAAATTAGCCGGGCTGCAAGAGAGGGGTCTGAGCCCCTGGCACCTCCATGGCTGGTGGCATGGGGAGCAGAGTGGGACCCCTGCGGGTACCTTAGCAGTCCCGGCACGCCGCTCCAGCAGCCTGGGTACAGGCGCTTGCGCTTCAGCAGCAGGGACAAGCCAACGAGCACGGCCAGCTGCAGGGAAGGGGAAAAGGGATGAGGGAGCAACACAGACACCAAAGGGAAGGGAGGTCTTGGCGAGGGCCCAGGCTGGTACCCTGCGCCCATACTGACATCTGCATGGGGGAGATGTCACGGTGTCAGCTGTGTGATGGCACCCGTGCAGGGGTTGGCACTGGGGTGACACCCCATGTCCCTGGCACGCTGGCACGGGTACTTACGGAGATGGGCGCCATGCAGATGTGATAGAGCCTGGGAGAAATGGTGGGGTGGCAGTCTGGGATGGCACTGGGAAACATGCTAGAAAACACAAAATAAATGGATGGTCACATTTAGTCCCCAAAAGCCAAAGCGTGGGAAAGGGTTCCTTCTGACCCGATGCCGTGGGAGAATTGGCTTGGCTTTGTATGGCAAAAAGAGAAGGGGCCAAAACACCCACTGTGGGACTCGGTGATGACAGAAAACAGTTTTATGGGATAATTCTCCAAGCCTACACACTGCATCCTGCATTGGGAGAGTGGGAAGCTTTACCCTCAGCAACACCAAAGAGTCCAGGAGCAGCTGGTGACTGCCAGGGACAGGGGAGGATGAAGTCACTGTCACGGGATGGCTTTTATAGCAAGGTCAGGGTGATAACAGAGCACAATCCCCCACTCCCTGCAGCCCTGCATGTAGGGACTGCAGGCAGATGCCCAGACGGGCCAGGAGGCTGGCAAGTAAAGAAGCAACCCCTACCTTCGTGGTAGCCACCAATGCTTTTTCATGCCACCAAGCCTGCAAAACTGCCTCCCACGAGCACCTGGCCTTGCTGCTCGCTTTGCTTCTCGCTTGCTTATCTCCACCACACGCTGCAGAGCCTGGGGGCCATAGTGGCAACCACGGCATGCGCTGCAGGCCATGCAGGCCACCCTTGGCTTGCTGTGAGGCCAAGATGAGACCACAGCCCTTCTCGTGGGCAAGGGTCCCATGGGCGGTGATGGCCATGGCTCTGGAGCCACTCACCAGGGAGGACTCGCCTGGGCTGGGCAAGATTTCCAAGGCCATTTTGCAACCCAAAAGATTAAGGACTAGGAACAGCCCTTGAGCAATAGCTGGGCTGGTCCCCTCTGGGATCTGCTCCTGCCCTTGCTCGGGATTAGGTATCAGCTGGTTGAAGGGGGTAGGAGCCACCCAGGACAGCTAAGTCAACAGAGGGACAATAGGTGCCTGTATATGGGCCTGGGGATGCCTCTGTCCTAGCAATGCCAGTGACCTTGCAGGAGCCTTCAGTAAATCCCCAGACTCGCTGATACAAGGAACGGAGCAAGCAGAGGGTTGTGCTGGCCCGAGGACGCCCAGCCCAACGCTGGGGCGGGTGGGAAAGCTGCCGAGGGTCTTGGAGCAGCTCCTGTACCCAGACCCCCGTCTCTACGAGCAGATCGGCACGTGCTGCCAACTCGCTCAGCGCCCAGCAAAAGTCCACAAGGGCATCCAGTAGGGCAGATGGTTCCCCCAGCTCCCTCCAGACACATGGGAGTCCCAGCCGCCTTCTCCACAAGTCAAAGCCTTGCGGGGGGGGCTTCGGAGCCACCTAGAACGGGTGCCCTGCCCTAAGCAATCTGCCCCTGGACCCATGGCAAGGCCACAGGGCCCCGTGATGGCTCCGTTAATGTCCGCGGGGACACTCACTCGTCCTGCGGCGCGGCTGGCTCCACGCTCTCGTAGATGTACCAGTCCGAGACGAGGTCGGTGTCGGCAAAGCCATGATCCGGCAGGGAGCTGCGCACGTCTGCAGAGCCGTTGCCTTCCATGGGCTCCTCAGTCCTAACCTGGCCGGGGAGAGAGGGACGGGAGGATCCAAATCCAAGTCGCCGCCGCCACGAAGGACCCGACCTTTATCTGAGCTCCAAAAGGGAAGGAAGGATCGAGCTCCCCCCCCGGAATGAGCGCTCCGGATAAACTCATTGGGCCTCGTCTCTCCCTCCCCGCCACGGGATGCTGATAGAATTGGAGCCTTTGTTTGGGTTGTTTAACAGTATTTATGGGCAGTGCTCGGAAAGCAGTGCAAGGGTCAAGTTTTGGCTTGGCGGCAGGGCACGAGCTGTCCCGCAAAGCGCTAAGGAGATCGGGGAGGTGAGTGGATGGAGGGCTGGCCCGCAGCCCGGCTGGGAGATCCATGTGCCCGACTTTCCCTGGAAACCTCTGCATGGATAATGTTATTTTTTCCTTCCTCTCCGGAGGGTGAAGCTGGCCCGGGGGAGCAGGTCCCAACCCCATGGGATGCACGGGCAGGATGGAGATGGAGCCCACAGCTGCCACAACACCATCCACCCCGGCAGGACATCCCACCACCATGAGGGATTTCCTTGGGATTGCTGCTCCACAGGGAAGCCCGAGCGGCTGCATCTCCCACACAGGGAACGGATGACTGCGCCGGCAGCTCTGCTCCAGGCTGCTGTTTGCACAGCTGGCGCTCACCAGCAAACAGCTCCGGACTCGCTCACTGCCTTCAAAGGCATTCCTGGGATCAACGAGGGGCTCCAGCCCCATATCCCTGTGGGCAGCTCCAGCCGAGACAGGGAAATGCCGCCCGCTGCCGTGGCCATGCTGTCCCTCGTGGGCTCTGCTGCACATCGCGCCCAGGGCCAGGTTTTGGGTTCCCTACCAGCTCAGAAGAGGGTGAGTCCAGGCACCGTGGGATGGGCTGGAGGCGCGAGGAATTGGGTCCCACTCGCCCGTAGCAGCAGTTCCCGTTCGGCACCGTCCTGACCCGTCCCAGCCCCGGGTCCCCGCTCTCCCTGCTGCTCCTGCTCACGGAGTGAAGCAGACGGGGCCACCCAGGAGCGACGCGGCGCATGTGGCTGAGCCTTCAGCGCATCAACTTTCCAGTCATCCCCTGGTTCCGCCTGCTCCGACTCTGACCTCACCTTCCAGGAATGCGGCGCTCCGTAAGAAAAGGTAGATGGAGCCTCTCGAAGATGCGCAGTGTGCTGCGATGCACGTGTGGCTGTCGCAGCCTAGAAGCCCCTTTCCGAGCCACAGGATTGCTGAAGGGTTGCCCAAAACTCTCAGCTCAAGCACCTGCATTTGAAAACTGGGGTTTGCATCACGGCTGGGGAAGGGTCCTGCATCCGCATCCTTCCACGGAGCCCCCAGCGCAGCAACCACCTCCGGCAGCGCGCGTGCACGGCCGGGGCTGCCTCAAGGCACCTTGGTGGCACATGCAGAGCAGGGAAGATGGGCTGGAAGGACGAGCGGCTGCTGTTTTAGCCTGGAAAAAAGCACCTGGTTGAGGGTCCACAGCATTGGCCAGGGCAGGGAAGAGTTAAGGCCTTGTTGCGGCGCGCTGCAGCGCTCGGAGCGCGCCATGCCCAGGCAGGTGTGCCAAGCTCGCAGCGGGAGCAGGGCAGGACGCGGGCCAGGAGCACCGCTGTCGGCACGGCCCCTCGCGCCTTCCCGAAACCTGATCACTTTGCTCCTCGCCGTAACCTCTGCCGAAACAGGGCCGGGCCTTTGATCGCAGCGGCGTCACCCGAGATTGATGGGCTCCATAAAGCTCCTCCATATTCTCCACTTCCCACCATCCATCACTCTCCAGGGAGCTGTTGCATCCCACCACGATGAATTAAACGGGGAGGGGAAGTGCCATGAGGGAATCCCCCTGCTTCGCTCCTCATCTCCTGCTTAATGGTGATGCCTTGTGTACAGCTTTTAATAAAAATGATAAAGATCTCGTTTCACGATTGCTCGGGGAGTGCTTGGGCCGGGGGGGAAGAGTTGTTTAAAAGAGATCTCCTCTAATTCAATTGCCATTCGGGAGCCGCAGCGGAGGCTGCCAGCTCGGCTGGAGGCCGGGTCCTCCCTGGCATGGTCACGGAGCTCATCCCGACCTCCAGGACCATCCCATTTCCTGAAGGTGCCCTGGATTTTCCCAGCCTCAAGGGCAATGGCATCATCATCATAGGGACATCATCATTCTAACCCCATGTGTTCCAGAGGCCAGGAAAATCCTGTCGCGGCCTCCCCGCATGCTTCCGCTTGCAACGCCCGTGATGCAGGTTTGACAGAGCGCTCGAGGGCACTTTTTCTCCCCACGGAGCCGCTTGGCAGCCAGCTCTGGCAGCATTGGCATCTCGCCTCCTTGATCCCAATCGGATGTCCCGGGGATAAGTCCCACGCCGGCTGACCCTGGGGGAGAGCGCAGGGGGCCGCGGAGCCTCTGCGGCTCTTTGCAAAACTCTTTTGTCTGCAAAGCTGGCGCCGGCGGATATTAAATCCACTGTCGAGCTCACAAACACACTCACCAGAGAGCTGAGCCAGAGCAAGCGCACCTTTTGAGTGCTCCAAGTCGCACGCAAGGGCAGCGTAAGAAGGGAAGCAAGTGGGGCAGCAGGCAAGGTTATTTTTAGGCTTGCAACCCCTCGCCCCAGCTCAAAAACTCGGCCCCACGAAGGCAGCTGCACCTGCTGCGCTTTGCTCCGGCCCTGCAAGTCGGGGACTCGTCCTCGCAATGTCCTCGCCTGGACCCTAACGGGGGAGCTGGACTCCCTGCAGCCCCTTTGAGCAAGTGCCTGTCAGGAACAGGCACTGGCAAAAACAGTAAGAAGTTAAGAGAAATACGTACCAAATAAAGAAAGAAAGGGGGGAGAAAAGCGAAGACGCGAAGTTACCTTCCTCCCAAGGTGCCTCCGATGCTGTCGGGGGAAGGCCGGCCTCCTCCGCAGGGGTTTATAGCATCCCCGCTCCGCTCCGTGTGCCCAGAGCCGCGACTGCCAGCAAGTGCTCAGAGCCGCTCCCAGCGCGGCCGGGGGAGCCCGGCGCCGCCGCGGCCATGCGAGCTTAAAGGCAAAGTTCGGCGCGGCGAGAGCGCGGCGGCTCGTGAGGGCCAAGGAACTTTATCCCCTGCATCGCAGGGAGGCCCTGGCTCGGGGCCACGCGGGGGGTTAGGAAATGAAAAGCAACCAACCCCGTGCTCTGCTCGCCCTGCGCGCTGCCTCCAGCCAGCCCCCTTCTTCCCAGGTCTGTCCGGCTCGCGGGGTTTGGAGCTGCTCCCTCCTCCTCCTCCTTTTCCACCACCTCCTCCTCCCCCCGGGATGGCTCCAGCTCCCAGGAGATGCTGGAAAACTTTCTGGGATAGGAGGTCCCATCAGCTACATCTTTTGGGAAGGCAGCTGACGAGGAGGAAAATCCTGTGCTGCCGGCACCTCCGTGGCCAGTCCCACGCTTGGTCCGGAGAGGCTGTTTCCTCTGCATTAATTACAAAAAAATGCATTTGGTTTCTCTTTGATCATTGCATTACATAGAACCGGAACATTTTGCAGTCCCACCGTGAAGGAGGTTGATAAGCAGCTTGGAAGCATTGTGCCCACAGAGTCATCCCGGTCCCTAGAAATCCCCCCTTGCCCGGAGCGAGCAGGATTTCGGGAAGCGCCCCCACTTCCCGCAGCAGCCAGGTCGTTGGCCTGGCCCGACTCTTGCGGTCCCCGGCGCTGGCTCACCAGGATGATCTATTTCCAGAAACCCCTCCATTTCCACACTACCTAATCCACAGGAAATCCCCTCAAAATAAACTTGTTTTTTTTTTTATCATGAGCTCAGGATTAGACCCCATGAAGGGAGACTGGGAGGATGAGAGAAGCCTGGGATGGACAGACATCCTCATGGCCACCCCTTCATCCGCTCCTGGGTCAACACAGGACCATGAGCCAGCTCCTGGTAAAACCGTGCAAAGAAATAATCCAGATAAACCCGCGCACGTGACGGCAAGTGAGCAAATGAAGCAGAGAAAAATTAATCAACCTTCAAGATTTAGTTTAATTTTTAGCTAAAACCTCGTGGCACCGTTGAAAAGAGCAACCTGTGGATTTTTCTCCTCAACTTAGGATTGCTCCTAAATCAGCAGTGCTCGGCCCCAGAGCTGTTTCCAGGAGAGATTAGGGAGAAAAGTAATTGTGGAGTCCTAGGGAAGCATCCCACGCCAAGCCCTTGGGTCCATCCTTCTGCTGCAGCCATGTGGTCCCCCATCCACTTTCACAAGGATGGATCACAGGCAGATCCCTGCATCTTTTACCACGTCCATTCAGCCCATCCCCACTTGGAAAGCTGCCTTTGAAAAGATGCTCTTTATACGGAGAAGGAGTTAAGGGCGTCGGGAACTCGGCTTTGGGCGGAACGCCGAGTGCCGACCATGGAGACGAGTTTTCCAACCTCGTGCTCGCTACGCGGGCAGAGCTCCAGCAGCCAAAGGGCACTTCTTGCATCCAAGGAGCAGACAAATCCCTCGGGATTTGGGGCTGCCAAAAGCAGAGCCCTCCTGGGGGAGCATCCTCACTCCCGGGTGCTGTGTCCAGGCAGGGGACACGGTGCTGGGAAGAAACCCTTAGCAGAGTCGCGGCCCTTGTGGGTAGCTCAGCCTCCATTCAGCTCCCAGGGGGGAAGTTGTGTTGCAATTTTCCTGCTTTTCCTTTATCTCCTGCCCTCCAGCGCGATGGAGCAAGCGACATGAGCTACGCACTCTTGCAGAGAAGCAGCGCATGAATTAACTGCACCGAGACCCGATTAGGAGAAAATTGCTCTTTGATGATTCCATCATTAGAGTGTTTACAGAAAGGAAATTAGAGGGGAGAGCTACGGATACACAGGCAGGATTTCTCTGCATTTCTGCACGGCAGAGCTTGGCAGGTTTTGAAGCGAGCCAGGGACCAACTGCAACCTCCCCATCGCCTGGGTGCCCTCCCTGTTTGACCATCGTGCTGAGGGATCCAGGTACCTTTCCTTCTGTACCTGCTTCTGCCGGGATTGGGGTTGGAGAGGTCACAGCATCACCCAAGGTTTCAGCATTCAGTCTCTCCTGTGCGCTCCCCATCCTGGCCAGATAAGTCGCCCAAGGGGAACAGATGGAGCAGCCGTCGTGCTCACCATCAGCCCGTGTGCTTGCGTGTGCCATCACCTCGGCTTTACCCGGAACGGAGCCGCAGGGCTGGGTTTGCTGGCGGGCAGCCAGTGCTCCGCGTCCTGGTTTCCCAGCAAACAACCCGGAGAGAATCCGCAAGGTTCCGCGAGGGCCATGGCGTTGGGCGAGCCGCGCGTGCCGTGCACACTGCCCCTGTCGCGCCTCCACCTAGAGGAGAAGGCGCTGGACTTCGAGTTCGAGGTGCTGGGCGCGCAGTTCACAGGCGGGCGCGGGCACTACACGCTGCGCCTCGCCGTGGAGAGCCCACAGCTGTGCGGGGCCGGCACGGGCGGCGTGTGCCTGCGTGTCGGCAGCGCCGAGGAGGCCACGCGCGCCCGCACCGCCACCACCGACGTGGCAGAGCAGCGCGGCGCCACCTGCACCTTCCACAGGAGGAGGTTTGTCTTCACCCTGCCCAAAGGTAAGGGCCAGGGACACGCGGTAGTGCTGCCTGCGGGGAGGCCCCGTCCCCACGGGGCATCCCGCAGGGCTCTGCGCCAACGACAGCGAGCACGAGGTGCGCCTGCACATCGAGGCGCTGCGGCTCCATGGCAGCGCGGCCGCGCACCGTGTGGGCCAGGCCTTCTTCGCCATCTACCCGCGGCCCAGCCAGCCGCCCGTGAACGTGGCAGCGGTGGCACACGAGGACCTGTACTGGTGCCACGGTGCGGCCCCGCTGCTGCGCGTCGGCGCCGATCACCTCGCACGCCACTGCGCCAAGCTCGCCTTCGCCGCGCGCTTCTGCGAGCACTGGCCGCCCCCAGCGCGGATGCACCGCAGCCTCCGGCGACATGGCGGTCCCTGCACGTCCCACCACCCTGCAACGCGCTTGAGCGCCCTGGCCGCTCGCTACCCACCGAGGACCAAGCGTACTCCAGCGAGGTACGAGAGCCCACGGCAGCAACAAGGAGGCCACAGAGCTCTGCCAGAGAGACAGGGTTTGACCTGGAGTTTGGGAGGCTCTTCCATGAGGCCTCCATCTGGGATAAAGGCAGCTCCAAACCAGATGGGACCTGGGCAGGTGCTCCCTATAAAAGAGAATTGGAGGGGTCAACAGAAGGTTATTAATGATGGGAAAGGGTTTTGCGTGTGTGTGTGTGTGGGTGGGTGGGTGGCAATAGGTTTATTTCCATCTCTTTTTTATTCTTGCAGTGTGGGCTTTGGCAGGTTTATCCTTGGGTATGTGCACAGAAGGTGGTCCTAAATAGAGCAGAAGGGACAGTTGGGGGGCAGCAACTGCTTCTAGTGCTCTGTTGTGTTGGGACCCACGTGTGCAGTGGTGGTGGTGGCCCAGGGAGCACCGGGCTCATGGTGGCACATGCTGCAGGTCACCCTGGGGGCCACAGGCAGATCTGGATGGAGTTTTGGAGCCACCAAGCTGCATCCAGGTTCTGTCACCTTGAATCCTCCGCCTTGCCCGCAGCAACTGCCAGCTGTCCCCGAGCTCAGCTCCTCCCCGGAGCTCCCGGGTGACTCAGCAAACGAGCATCTCTCCTCCTCCCCTTCCTCCTCCTCCTCGGTACCTGCCCCAAGGTGGCTGCCGAGCAGCAGCAGTTTCCACCTCTCCTCGCCAGGATGCAGCCCAGGCCCGACCTCAGCAGAGCAGGTTAGTGAAGAGCGGGTGGCTGGAGAAGATCTGGTCATTGAACCCCTTTGACTCAAGCTCCTTTTAGCCAATGTCCAGGGGACTTCTCAGGCTGAACCCCCAACCTGTAGGGTAGCAATGCAGCCCGGTGTTCCCACGGATCTAAGCCAGGCCTAGCTGCCAGGTGCCGAGGGACGCAGCGTCACTTGTAGGTAGCTGGTGGCTCTCCCTGCAGTAGGTTGGCAGGAGGGTGGGGGTGTCACTGCTGTGCTCCCTGGCACCAGTGTCATCCAGAAGATTTTATGTGCTGATACCTAGCATTCAGGAGTGATGTCTTAAATGTTTTCTCTTCCAACTCAAATACAGTGCTCTAAGAACTGTGGTAACTGCAGGACGAGCTGGCAGGATTAACACATCCAAAGAGGCTGTGTCTTTATTTTCTTAGTTGCATCAAAAGCTGTCCAAATAAAGGAAGAAAGATGCCCTTCCCCAAGGGGCTCCATTTCCTGCCTCTCGCTAGGCAAATAACATCCCTGTTGAAGACGTTGTCTCATCTGCTCCCGGAGGTGTCCCATACACCTGTGAAAACATTGCTTGCAAAAGCTGGGCTTCAAGTGCTCAAGGGCAGAGCTGACCTAACATTTCAGCTTCCCTGAGCATCTTCTGGGCTCACTTTTCTTCCTGGCTATTTGCTTTCCGATGCAGCCTTCTCATGGGCTTTCTGCTTCCTCCTATGTGGCATAGAGAGTAAAAAGGTGACTTGCCTGCAGGTCCGTAAAGAAGCTTCTCGTATGGGAAAGTCCAGCCTTCTGCTCATGCGTGGGGTGAGGAGCTAGTGACCACCCCTATGGGTCCTACTGATAAAACCTCTATCCTGCAAGGAACTTGGAAGGGGAGTGACGGGTGGGGAGAACTGCAAGCCCCAGCACCTTGGGCCTAAGCCTCGCTCTTCAGCAACATTGACCTCTCTTGACTTGCAAATGGATGTGGTCTCCATTAGGGACCTGTATCCCAACCCCCTTCAGCTCCAAATTCGCTGGGTAGAAATGATTATCAGTGAGGCCTGATTGAGCCGGCTCAGCAAACGCCCGGGCGCAGGCTCTTCCGAGTGATGGAAAGGCAGCAGGAATCGATAGCAATCAGCAGTGCGGGGAAGCTGGGACCGCAGGGCCACGCGGTGTGGGGCTGCCCCGCGCACATCGCCAGGCGCTGCCGCTTCCACCCTTGCGCTGGGCCCCCGGGGAACGCAGTGTGCTAAAGCAGCAGTAAATCACCTTGAGCTGATGTCATGCTGCAAGTATTTGCTGGTATGGTTTTATTTAAAACTTAAAAGCTGGGGGCGGGTATGTGTTAGCTTTGGACCCCCCTGGGAGCCAAGTGGACACAGATGATCCTGGAGAAATTTCAGCGCGCAGGGCCAGGCTCCCCTGCTCTGCTGTGGGCTCTGGGCATGGATTTTGCTGCTCAAGCTTGTGCCTGGCCCGTTGCTTCCACCTTGCTCCTTTAACTCTTCCTGTTAAGGTGCCTGATTGCTCCCAAACCCGGCTCTCATCCCAGTCTGATGAGCAATGAGTTGGGTGAACAAGTGGCCGTGAAGTCCATAACGCTGGGGCACGGAGGAGAGAAGAGCGCAGAGTACCTTGTGCTGCTCAGGGCGACCTCTTCCCATCCGGAACTGCTGCGGGAGCAAAGAGCTCCCGTCCAACGTGGGCGATCCCGGGAGGGTCGTTGGTGATGGAGTGGGTCCTGCTGGGGCGGGGAAGCCTGACAGCGCCGAGCTGCTGCTGGTGATGGATGGAGGCTTCGCAGCAGCTGCCCTAGATGCCAGTGTCACATCCTGCATGCCCAAGCAGCAAGAGTGGCCCCTCGCTGCCACCTTGGTGGGCGGCGGGGGCCAAGGGTGATGGATGAGAGCCGAGAGGCCCAGCAAAGCCGAGGCACGGGCAGGATAATGATTTTTTAACTCCTCTCACCGCAGCTGGCGGGTAATGTATTCCTCGGCACGGCCCAGGAGGCTCTGCTGGCTGCTCAGATGCCTGGCGCTCATTGCGGAGCCTGGCGGCTTCCTGATTGCCCCAGCAGCTGGGCACAGCGCTGAGCAGGACGGTGACGAGCGGGCGCAGCACGTCCCTCCCCAGGGAAGCCTCCCTGTCCCCCCGCCAGCAGCTCTCATGCGCTTGGTGGAGATCTCCTTGGCACGGGGGTTGGTCGCCAGCCTGTGGGAGCTGGTTTCCTTCCAGCCTTTGGAGAGCAGCTGGCAGCGTGGCACCCGTCCCGGCACGGCAATCTGTTGCTGTCAGGGTACAGGGAATCGCGGGTTGCCTTCAGCAAACAAATGGATTTCCACGCCGCTCGCGCGCTCCTCCACACCAAGGGCTCCGCTGCCGAGGACGAGGCAGCGATAGCCGGGCGCGAGCCTCGCGCGCAGCCCCGAGTGGAACGACGTCTAGCCGAAGGGTGACAAATCGCGCTCAGTCGCTCATCTGTCGTTCATCCCACCCCCGCCTGTCACGACGAGGGTCGCCCAGGAGTGAGATCTTCGTTCCCGAGCGGTGCCACTGCGCTGCTGGGGAAGAGAGCGGCCGAGGGCCGCGTGCACTCGCCCAGTGAGGCTGAAAAAAAAACTTTGCTGTCAGGGCCAGCCCTGGGCGCCGGGGCGAGACGAATCGCACCGCTCGGCGCGGCAATTTGTCGGGCTTTGAGCAGCTGTCAGGCGAGCAAGGAGCGCGCCGTGACAGGTCCATCGGCACACAAGCAGAGAGGCTGCCCCGTGTGCCCCCTGCAAGAGGCCAGGCTGGCTCCGCGCTCCGCATGCAAAACGCAGCAAACGGCTCAGGGACCCTCTCTGCCCAGCTCTGATATAATGTTTGTTTTTTGAGAAGACACCATTTTCTGTGGAGGCTGAGGGTTGGCAGACGGTTGCTCAAAGCAACAGTTGCGACCTAAATCCCGCTTGGGTGCTTTGCTGAGTGGCTTTGTCCGAAAGATTATTTTGTTGGCGTGAAAATGTGCCGTCCTGGTGACACGCTCTAAGGAAATCATGCTTTCCTGAGTGGGGGCTGTCAAAGCACGTTGCTTGATCCAAAATGGACTGGTCCTCCGCGCACTCCGGCTCGCTCGCTGGGCTCAAGGTGAAGCCTGGCAGCTAGAAAGGGGCTGATGCAGAATGGCAATTCATGCTTTCTTGAGCAAAATGGAGCAAAGACATTTAGGCGGGGGCTCTGCCTCACGGGACGCAGAGGACAGGTCCTCAGGAGGTTGTTTTTCAAAGACATCCCTTGATTTGCCTGTCCAGAAAGTGCAAGCTCCTCGTGCGCTCCGTGGAAATGTCTCGTATTGACTTGCCAGAGTGAGCGGCGCCTGCTAGCTCTAATTCCTGCAATTTCAGTAATCATGTCCCTTTAAGTGTCAGAAGCCTGCCTTTATGAGAAAAGCAAATGGGGTTAAAAAGAGAAAATTGCTGCCTTTTAAAGAGGTGGGGGGGAAGGAAATTGCACTCACTCGTGCCGCTGACAAATATAGAAAGTATAAAACTCTCCTAATGGAGCAGACAATGGCAGCACCGGGCTGCAAGCCCATTTAATTATATGACAGGTGAATTGGGAGTTTTCTGCATAAATGGAATGAAATGAATTCAGCAAATTTTAGCCCAAAGGGATTCCCGGGCTGCAGCAGCAGGTCTCTCTGGGGAAATCGGCTTCAAGTCGTCCTCAAAAAATTCCACTTGTCTTCCTGTGCTGCTGGAAGTGTTGCTGGGGGGGAGAGGGCCAGCACAGCCTCCCAGCTCCCTAAAAACGCCCTGTGATCTCTAATGAGCTCCCGCAGGGCCCCCTCGAGGAAACAACTTGGCAAAATAATAGGAAAAAAAAATAAAATAAAAAGGAGGAAAAGGAAAACCAAGCTGAGCCCCAAGGCCGGGGAAAAATCACCCGAGTGCCGCAGATGCCATTTACAAGTCAGAAAAGCCGAGCTGCCTCCCCGCAGCAATCGCGGTGTTAATGGAGCGGCGGGGAAGGCAGACGCGTGCTCAGGCTGGCAGGGAGGAGATGATGAATAAAACAGTGTTTGCTTTTTTGCCTTTTTTTTTTTCCCCTTTTGCTTTACTCCCTTTCACGGTGCTTCTGCTTTGCAGGGGGCCTGTGGGTTTTTTCAGCTGCTTGCTTAGTGCCCATCTCGCTCCATGCTTTTCATCAAAGGGTGGCTTGGACCTGCTGCACAGAGACGTTGCTGTAAAAGCCCCTCGTGAGACAATTGGGTTTGCTTAAAGTACGACAAGTGCCCGGGGCCACTGGTGAAACCCAAGTCCTTCAGCCATATGTCTGTTTATCTTCCTGCTCTGTTTTGATCAGCACTTGCCAGAGTATGGAGCCTTTGCAGGAGGGCTGGAGAGGGAAAATACACTTATTGCATGTAATAGAAATGAAAAGCCAGGCACATGCTGGCTCTTCTGGTTCAGGAAGGCTTGGATGCAGGTCAGGAGCTCTAGTCTCCATGGAGCATCCTTGGATACAGACTGGAGCCTGCAGTCCCCATGGAGTGTCCTTGAACCCAGGAAGGGGGCTCTGGTTCCTGTGGAGAATCTTAGATGTGGGCAGGAGCTCTTGTCCCTGTGGACCATCCTTGGGTGCACACTGGAGGTTTTAGTCCCCATGGAACATCCTTGGGCCCAGATCATGGGCTTTAATCCTGATGCAGCATCTTTGGATCCAGACCATGGGCTTTAATCCCCGTGGAGCATCCTTGAACCGGGGTCTTTAGCAACGGCAGAGCATCCTTGGGCATAGACCAGAGGCTCTAGTCCCCATGGAGCATCTCCATGGGCTGGTCCCAAGCTGGTGACACCAACCCTGCTCCTCACAAGCCCATCTGCCAGCAGCAGGAGGATCATTTATCCGCTGCATAAAGATCACCGCGGTGTGAAAACAACTTCTCTTTGAACGGAGAGGCCGGGGCAACGAGCGTGACTGCAATTACAGCCTTCAAACATCAGCCTGGGGCTGCCGCGCCGGGTAGCTGGCACTTCACTCAGGCGGCAGGAGTGGGGTCAGAGGGAGATGAGTGCTGATGCTGTTTTAATCTTCCTCTTAGCTGTAATTGCCTCTGGTCGGCTCCCCCACACTTGTTCTGGGGGAACACACTCTCCCTGCCTGGATTGCACTCCCTGTTTTGCCACACGGAGCCAGGCTGGGGTCTGTGTCATCCCAGCTCAGCATTAATAGAGCCTCAAATGCGATTTCGAAGCCTCAAATCTGATTAGCACCGAGGCTCCAGTTGCTTTGTGAGCGCAGGGCAGACGGGCCAGGAGCCACCACTGGGGAAGGGATGGGGATGAGCGGGCACGGCCAATCTGCTCCTCTTCCTCCTTGGATGACGCTGGTCTGGCAGCCACGTCTCCAGGCAGCCAAGTGTCCAAGCAAAGCTGTGCTCCAGCAAATTGTCCCCACCTCCATAACCCCTGCATGGGAACCAGCTTTGGTGCCACTGCAAGGGGACCCAGGGGACACCAGTGTCCATACCAGCAACACAGACATGTTGCATAGAGGTCACTCCAGCAGCTCAGGGGGCCGAGCTAAACACCAGCCTCCCGAGGCTATTTATGCAGTGTCACCCTCTAGGCAGAAGCAATTTAATCGGGGCTGGTGCTGCTTTAGAGATGATAGAGCTGATAGAAAAACAAATTACACCGAGGGCAGCCCAGGCCCCATTAATCAGCATCCTTGCCGCTAGCCGGGCAGGGGATAATTAACACTCTGCTCTAACGGGTTGCTGGGCTTCAGGTGGCACCGCAGCCGTGCGGGAGCAGGGCAGGGATTCGGGGATGCTCCGTCCCCAGTGGGATGGGGCTAAGGATGCACAATAGCCAAGCACTCTCCCTGCTGCCTCCCACTCGGCTGCCCTTCCTCTGCATGGAGGCCGGCGCACTCCAATGTTTATCCCTGCAGCAGCTGGACGGGCAATGGGCCGGGCTGGGGGTGGTGAAACTGTGGTGGCTCCGGCGGCTCTGCTTGAGTGCGACGGTGGCGCTGGGGGACACGAAGGAGAGGGACGAGGACAAGCGAGGGCCTCGTGAGGGAGGTGGGAGCCACAGACACGTGTCGGAGGGGATCTGCACGCAAGGCTCTTGAGGAGCCCCCGGGCCAGCGGAGCCGCTTTAACCCCTCACAGCGGGAAGGGCGCATGGCGGGGGGCGGCTCCGGCTCCGCTCGGGTGTTAACCCCTTGGGGGAGGGGAGCTTGGCCAGCAAAGCAGCATTGAAGGGCGCCTGAGTGAGCAGGAGGCTCCTTACAAGAGAGTAGTGCAGGTCTTGTGCACACCCTGGGAAGCCAGAGGCTCCTTTCGCGGTGCCACCTCAGCTTGCAAACGAAGGTGGCCCCGGGCGGCTTTTCATGAGCATCTCAGCTGGCCATGCTATGGGAGTGCCGGCAGGGCTGAGCTGAGAACGGCACGCTCGTGCCGCTTGTGAGTGGACACAGAGTGTTGCCGAAGGCTGCGGTGCCCGCATGGGTGAGCCGCAGCAGCTCGCAGCTCCGCTGCCTCTTCTCACATCAGCTGGTGCTGGATAATGAGCGGGGCCGCGTGCAATCCCAGCTCCTGCCGCGTCTGTAAATTGAAAAAAAAAAAAAAAAAATAGAATTGTGGAGGGGAGACCCGTCCTGTCCTAATGCCTCTCCTGCTCACTCCCCGCAGGTCGCTGAGTCCCCCACCGGTGGGGACGAGCTGCCTCAGCGGCTGGAGAGGATCTGGTGGCACGTGGCCCCCACCGGGAAGGAGACAGTCACCATCACTCTGCACAGTGCCAGCAACCTGCCGGCACCGCAGGCCGGCCCAGCGCCGCAGCCCTATGTCCTCGCGTGAGTATCTGGGAGCTGGGGCCAATGGAAAGTATCCAGCAACGGCAACAGATCCGCAGGGCAATGGCGCCTGTGTCCAGGCCTCATCTCCCGATAAATAAAAGAGCGTTTTAATAAATAAAACAGCACGCTGGGCGAAGGCAAAGTTGGCTCCTCGTGCATTATGCATGTGCCGGGGGACTCAATTAGCCAGCCCTGCTTTGGTCTGTGCCGGGAGGAAGGAGGCTCCCGCCAGTGCTGGGGCTGCCGTGTGATCCCTGAGCCAGCCCGCAGGCTGCCTCTGTGCGAGAGGGGACCAGGGGCAGCATCGGGATGATGCTGCTGCCCTGCTCCCTCCCCAAAACGCACTTGTAGCACACAGCAAGCGTGCAAAGCCAACTGTTGCTTGCAGGGCGCTCTCCGCGCTGGAAAGCCAGTGTGACCGGCACTGTCACCTGTGCCTGGATGGTGTCCGTCTATATGTCCATCCTCAGCACGGTCCCTATTTCCATAAAGCCATTAAGCCCGGATAATCTCAGGAGGCTCGAACGGCGATATCCAAAACACTGGCTCGTGCAAGGGCGGCTGCCTCCCTCCCTGCATCCTGATGCTGCTCCATCAGCGCGTTGCCACGGGAACGGGAGCGCCGGCGAGGGGGGGACAGGCCCCCCTGGCGCCACTGGCACAAGGACGCAGAAGGGACCTTTCAGTAACCATAGTGAGGGCGCCAAGGCGGAAGGGAAGTGGTCCCAGGCTCCTCGTGGCCCCTCACCCGGGCTTCGTGGCTGCGGACCATGGTCCCCACCATACAGCCAGGTGTTTCTGCCCAAGAACATTGGAAACAGCCCCAAAATCAAGGTGGGAGGAGCACAAAAGTGCCTGGCCGCAGTGGAGAGGGGCCGAGTGTGCGGCACTGCTTGCTCTGAGCTCGCGGATGGATGCAGGGAGAGCAGGAGCGACCTTGGCGTGAAGGCAGGGAGGAGCACAGGGCAGGCGAGTGCATCTTGCGTCTCGGCTCGTGCACTTCAGCGCGGAGAGAAAAGAAAACTCAAGGTCTCTGCTGAATGTGCCTTTGTGCCGGGCGCTCGAGGGGCCCCGCGGCGCGGCGACAGCGGCGCTCGGCTGCACGGAGCGGGCCAAGGGCTGGGCCCTCGTGCCATGTGTCCCGTGTCCCAGCTGTGCCCTTGCTGTGAGCGAGGAGGTGGAGAAGGGCTCTCCTGCCCCACTCCAGCCATCCTGGGCCAGCGCAGCTGGATGGTCCAGTCATGAAGCAGAGGGGGGACATCAAAACACCCCCGTTCCTGTGCTCCCAGCCACTGAATTGTCTCCAAGCAGAGCACCTTTCCTGGGGTGTTTTTATTCCTTCCCCCCACTTCCCTTTTGAACAGCCTCTCGTCCTTAGGCAGGTCTATAAGGAAGAGGCCCCCCAGCCATCTCGTCTCTCTGTCCTCAGGCCGGGGCTGGGTTCATTCCGACGCCTGGCACCTCACTCGTGGAGCAATCCCCCGCAGAGCTCATTATCAGAGAGCTGTTTTTCTCCCCATTAACAGCACAAGCCCATGGCTAATTCCTACCTGCTGGCCCCAACCAAGCACCTTTATGCGCCACGGAGCGCTGCGGTGCATGGGCTTGCGTGAGCATCAGCTTCCTTGCGGAAGGATGCATGGAAGGCACTTGGGAAAAGGCTGCGGAGCATGACAGGGCACGAGGTTCCTTCTTGAAGGAAGGTGTGGGGAAATGGGGATGAGTTGCAAGGGAGAAATGGAAAGGGATGGGCACAGTGTGGCTGCTGGGAGCTCTTTGGGGATGTCCCAAGGACAGGCCATGGTCTGTCTTGTAGGAAGAACCATCCCACTACCTGGAGCTCCAGCTAGAGCTGGGAAGACTCTTGTTGCCTCCATCCCCGTGGAGCAGGATGGAGAACCCCAGCCGCGCGGATGCTCCGGCTGCACATGCCATCGCATGGCCATTCCTAGGCTTCCTTAGCATCAGGAAGCAAAACCGGAGCAAGACATGGAAGAGGAGAAGGGATGCAGAGTTCATAGTGGATTTTCTTCTGTAGACCACGAGGGGCTTCCAAGATGCCCTTCCAAAGTGTCTTGTGAAACGATGGACCCCCGAAAGGGTTGTCCAGCCCTGACCCCACAGGTCTATTCTGACTCCTTGAATGAAGCGATCCCACTACTTCCATCTGTGTTTGACATCCCCCTTTGGAAAAGTGCCTAGCAGGAGACACTTGGATTTTCCCACGCTTTTTTAGGGAGGTTTTAGTCTGGTTTCCCGTCTCTCTCAAGGCACCTGTGTGCTTTAAACATTGGATGGTCTAAAGCAACCCTGATGGCTGCATGAGGGCACCCGGTGGCCCGGCGGACACCACGAGCACTAATGAGTAATTACACGGGCTGCGACCACTAACTCTGCGGTAATTATTGCTCAGGCTTGTTATGCGCCTGGGTTTAATGACGACAACGGCAGTCGTTAACATTCAATCTTCCCCCTGCTCTCCTAGCAGCCCCCTCCTCATGCCTTCATCAGTATCCCGGCTAATTAGCCATGTGATGAAAGGGACCGCACAGAAAGCCAGCGGCTTGGTGGGATCAGGAGGAGGAGGAGGAGGAGGAAGGGGACTGGGGTGCCGGTCAGTTCCAACCCTGGCTCAGGGTTTGAGCCCAGATGCCGTTTGCTGCCTTTGGCCCCAGAATCATGTCAGGAAAGGAAGATCTGGCTTTCCTCGCTGCATTTCGAAGCTGCTCAGGAAAGCGGGTGCTTTTCAGGAAATTTTCAATTAGTGGAAAATCAATTTACATCCACCGCTGCTTCCCCGAAAGCTTCCGGCAGAATTCCAGTGGGCCATGGATGAAGTATTCCCTGCTTATTTCCTGGCCTGGTTTTGCAAATGCAAAATGACCAGAGATCTGGAGGTCACCTGGATAGGAGAACGATTAGCCTGTTCTGGCCTGTAGTGGTGGCCAAATTTTTCTTATTTACTGCCTTTTGCTGTGGCTAAACTGGATGATTTAACCCTCCCAGGCCCGGGTAGACATCCCAAGGACATCGGTCCTTGGCCAGTGTCCATGGGCTTGGCCAAGGGGTTGCAGCCCTGGCGCCGGTACCTTCCCCGTGACTTTGCTGCGACAGACAGCGGCTGCTTCATGTCCCCCTTCAACTCATCCAGTAACCTCCTTGGCCTCCTTTTTTTTCTCCCAGAAAGACCATGCGAGATGAGGAGCAGCAGAAGGTGCAGGTGACCCATGAACCCCTGGAGCCCACCCACTCGCCCACCTGGGATGAGACGGTGACGGTGGAAATCGATGCGGAAGATGCCAGCTGGGAAGGTGAGACCCATGGAGGACCATGGAGGGAGGCAGGCAGGAGCCAACCTTGGAGGTTGGCTTTGGTGTCACAAGAGTATTGGGGACCCTATGCTCAAGGTGACCCCTGGCAGCACCCAAGCGCATCCATGGGAGATGCTGGCTCCAGAGGGATCATGGATGTGTGATAAGCTCTGGCCTTGGAGACTGCCTTCTCCAAGGCAGCATGGCTTTTCCCCACAGCAGTTCAGCCACCCCAGAGCCTGCCCTTTGTCTCTTCTCCTCCTCACCCTCTTCCTCTGTCAAAGCAGAGCTGCTGCTTTCCCTGCTGCAGCGATGGCTGCATGAGGCTGCTAAGTCTGTGATCGCAATAACGATTGTGGCATTAAGGGCTGGGATTCGATTACAGCCGGCGCTCGCAAAATGAACTGCAGGAGCCCATCTTAACGTGGTGCCTAATCCCATTAGGCCCCGATAAACCCGAGGAGCTGCTGACTCACTTGGCTGTACCCGCCTTGCGCCGCACCGAGAGCGGCGGCGGGGGACCAAAGGGACCCCATGGGAACCTCCAGCCAGGGCCTCACAACTTTCCGGCTCCAGAGCGCAGTTCCGTGGGGATCTGGCCCTTTGCATGGGGTTTAACCCTCTTCTTGCTCCCAATGCTCCAGGGTCATTGGCTCCGCATGCACGGGTGCATCCCGCTGCAGCAGCGCGCTGGCCGCGCAGGAGTTAATCCTGGGTGCCTGCAGTCACTCATTAAGCTGGGGGAAGGGAGGCAGCCTTGACGGCAGCATAAAGAGAGGGCGTTTTGCCTTCCATCAGCTCCCACAAAAGGCTGGCACTGGCGCTTGTCAACTGCCTGGGATGAGCCCGTGTCCCAGCCCGGAGCATCAAAGCCCTGGGAGCAATAGAGATGTTAGGGCGGAAAGGGCTGGCGGGAGGCCACGTGCAGACACATTGTGCAGACACATTGCTGCGGGACAGGGTGGCCCCGGTCACCTCCGCTCCTTCCAGTGGCTTGGGGCCAGCAGGAGCCCTGAGGAGGGGACACAAAGCCAGGGTTAATGAGAAAAATTTCTAGCGTGGAGACCTAGCCGCGCTGTGCAACAGGTCCCCGCAAGCCCTCCATCCATCCATCCACCCATCCATCCATCCGGATCACGGGCTCCGTGTCTGGGAGAACCAGGGGCTTTTCCCAGGCTGCTTTTTGCAGAATGCCTGGAAGGAGGCTGGGGAACAGCTCTTGGCACACAGCCCAATTCTGTCCCATGCCGGCATGGGAGGCTCTCCATGTCTGTCGGACGCTCCTGCGGGAGGGATGCAGGCAGCCTCGCAGCTGGCCAGGGCTCTGCAGGCGGGTGTCCCCACTGCTGCATGGGCAGGCGGATTAGATGGATCCATGGCAAATCCCGGTTTAGATGGAAACTGGAGCTCCGTGTTCACCAGTTGTTCAAGGGCTTCTCCCTCAGCCCCTTGGAGACACCAGGGGGGCGAGCGCAGATGCTCTCAAGACGCGCACGTGCCTGCGCATGCGAGCACAGCGAGAAGGGACAAGCCCTTTGCGGTCCCTCCCCGCCGTGTCCCCACAGCGCTGGCACTCACCATGGCCGACCGAGGCACCCACGAGGCCCTGGCCACCTTCCAGCTCCCGCTGCGGCACCTGCGGCCCTTCCAGCACCACCACTGCTGCCTGGAGCTGGTAAGTACCAGCCCGCACCCGTGCAGGCACGGGGGGACGTTGAATATGGAAATGCAGAGGCAGGAGGATTTATTGTATTGATCATCCCGGGAAGGCTCCAGGGGACAGTGAGCTTTAATTACGGGCCGCTGGGTTATTGGCAGTTATGGCAGCTCTGGCGATGCCGCCTGGTTATGGGCCCTGCGCCGTGTCCCTTATCGCCTGTCCCCTGTCCCCGCCACGGTTCTGTCCCTGCTGCCAGCAGCCGAGGAAGGAGGACCTGGCAGGGACCAGCCTCTACATCACCATTGTCCACAAGGGCAGTGCCATCCCCTGCCACGAAGGGATGGACTATGCGGGCCTGGAGGTAGGAACCGCGCCGAGGTGCAGCAGGCGGCTGAGGATGGGCTGAAGCTCATTGCACCTCTCCAGGTGTTTCTGCAGGGCCTGACAGCCCCACTGGCCAGCCCGATGGGTGCTCTTGAGGCCATGGCCAGCATTGTCCCCGATGTACAAGCCTACGAGTGAGTGGGGACAGCGGCGACCCTCTGGCTGGGAAGCGGGAGGTTTGGTGGCTGCAAGAGCCTCATCCTCCAGCCTCCAACAGGAGGTCCATACATGTCCGACCATCTGCTTTTCCTCCTAGGGACAGCATGGCAGAGCGTCCCCGTGCCCAATCCGCCATCCCCATGAGCATCGTCACCTTCCCGGAGCCATCGGCAGCTGCCCTGCGCCCTCCACATGTTGCCCGATGCGGCTGCCTGCAGGTGAGAGCGGTGCCCGGCGGAGGCCACAGAGCCTCCGGCATCGCCGTGGCCAGGGCAGCGGGTGCTCCTGTGAAGGCACCCGGCCCAGTGCATTTATAGCCCAGGATGCTGTGCAGAAAATATTAGTTATTATGTCGGGGCAGCCGGCAGGCTGTGAATTGTCATAAAACCCGTCCGCGCGTTTCCTTCATTACAATAATAGTTGTATTCTTGTGGCCCCCCAGCTGGCATGAGGGGAAGTGGAGATGGGCGTCTTGGAATGCTCCAGGAGGCTGCAGTATTCCCGCTGGAGCAGGGATGCGAGGGGCAGCCCTGTCCGTGCGCTCGGGGAATGCAGGGCTAGAAGGGGGCGTCACCAGCACCTCGCAGGACGCTTTTCAGAGCCACAGATTCCTGCCTGGCCCCAGGGGCTGTCCAGCTGCCAGGGAGGAAGGCTATACCCTCCTCCTCCTCCCCCCGTCCGCCTTTGTTGTCTTGCTCCAGGTGGCCCTCGGCAGAGGCTGGTGCTGTGACAACACGTCGGGCCACATCAGCGCAGCAGCTCTGATGGCCCGGCGGCGGCGGCAGCTCCATCTGTGCGCGGGGCAGCCCCGGGCTGGGGTTTCCCGTGCACGAGTCAGTGTCCCCAAGCGAGGCTGGTGGGTGCGATGAGTTGGCGGCCTCAGCACCTCCATAACCTCATCCCGGGGCTCGGCAAGGAGCTGCCCCACACCAGCTGGGGCGGGATAAGTGGATTAGGCGACCGCGAGCAGGAGGCGAGCGCTTGGTGCGCGGCCAGTGCTTGGCACGGCGAGCCCAGCCGCCGCAAGACGTCTCGCGCCTGCTGCCGTATGGCACCAAGCGCCCCGTTCCGCGACCAGCTGGCTTGGAGGCGCACACGGACGTGGCTTTTCCCCTTGTGTCTCCCAAGGTGACATCCTCGGCCGGGCCGCTGGAGCAGCCACCTGGAACGCGTCCTTCCTCTTCCAGGGTCGAGACGGGGCCACGCTCTTCTCCGAAGGCGCCGCGCTGGCTATCGAGTACTACCCCCACCACGCGTGTGAGTGCTCCCTCCACACGCACCCCTGCTCCCGGGGTGCCAGGCAGCGCCTGCGCTAGCCAGGTGGCTGCCATGCATTTTTCCAGATGGCATCCCTTGCAGTGCGGAGTGCTGGACACACACTCGATGCCCTGGGCTACTCAGTACTGCCGCTGCCGGCCAGCACCTACCGGCACCTGGTGGGCGCCCGCCGAGGGCTGCGCGTGGACGGCCTCGCCGTAAGGGTAAGTGGCGCCCGTCCGTGCCGAGCACCGCGATTCCCAGCCCCTCATCCACCCTCCTCATCCCCATCCGCCCTCCTCATCCCCATCCACCCTCCTCATCCTCATCCACCCTCCTCATCCTCGCCCGCCCACACAGGGCACCAGGGTGAGCACCACCGCCAGCGCCACCCCCACCGTCCGGCTCTGCCTGCAGCTCCTCACATCAGAGGTATAGATTTATACACATATACATATGCATATACGTATTCCATGTACAGAATATCCCTGTGCAGGGCAGGGTGGACGCTGCACCGGTGGTTTCGGTGCCGCAGTCCCCAGGGAGCTGCCGTGCAGGCCGGGGCGGCTGCGGGGGCACTTTGCTGTGATTGCCCAGGGGGGTCAGCACAGAGGAGGCCGCGCACGATGAATTATTCACGTGGGTGTCACTAAGTGCAGAATTAATCCTTTCGCTTCCAGCTGGCTGCTGCACTAAATTATCACTCGCAGTCATGCGGGAAAATGCTGCGGAATTCATTTAGCTGATTACTGTTTTGAACCGGGAGCTGCAGGGTTTGCTTTTTTCCCGCCTTTTTCCCCCCATTTCCTAGCATGCACCCAGGGAATAAAAATCAGGTTGCCAGAGCCGGCCTTGGCCTCAGCATCCCCCCACCTTGCTGCTCTTGTTTCTTCCACCTCTCTTTTAAGTAGGAAACTGAATATTTTTAACCCAGATCGGCTGGGCTTTTTTTTTAACATGCGGCAGCTAAATAAACCCCAGGCCATCTGCATTCCCGAAGCCTGCAGTGCCCGGCATAAATCAGGGCCACTGGCTGGCGGCGGGAGGCGAGCGGCTCCCTGGCAGGATCCCGGCGCTCGCTCCAAGCCCGGCTCCACGCATCCGCACCCGGCTCACACAAGAGGCTTTTGAGGAAGAAGCACTTCCCAAGAAATCGGCCTCCTCCCCTGCCATTCCCTGGGGATCTCAAAATTGCTGGTCAAGCAGCAGGGGGTTTGGATAGTGGCTGTTTAAAAGTGGAGCAAAGTGGAGCCGCGCGATACCATCCTGTGGGAAGCTCCAAAACGGCACCCCTGGCTCAGGAGAAGCCGAGATCCCTGCGAAGCCCCACGTGCTGCTCCGGATGCTCTGGATGCTCCGGATGCTCCGGTGCCTTTGATTTCCCACCTCCCCGGGCCCGGCGCACTTTGCAGCACACAGGGGCAGAACAAAAGCCTTTGATCGCTCCGCGCTAAAAAAAAAGAGACAAAGAAATCAAAGCCTGCAGCAAAACGCTGGCGTTCCAGCAAATCGCTGCCTGTCTGCTGGCGGAAAAGCTCTTCCCAAGGAAAAGCCTGATGCGCTGACAGCATCGCTGCGCAAGCACCGAGCCTCGTCCCTCGCAGGTGCCATAAGGCCCCGCTCGCCCCAGTGTCCCTTGGTGATGCCCTCAGTGCAGGGGAGTATTAACACCCCTCTGGCCCCGTTTTTGGCAGCTCCCTGGCTCCACGGGCTGGTGGCGGCACCGAGGACGGTTCCCGTTGCACTTGGTTTCCCTCTCGAGCATAAGGAGAGCAACAGGCGGGATCTAACATTGTTTAAACAGCCTTAATTTATGTAATTGCAGCCATTTAAAAGCAGGAGCAGAGCAGCGGCTGGCGCAAATTGCCACGGCATCAAGTTGTCACTGTGCCAGCCCAGCCATCAAACCCTCTTTCTGGGGGAGGAAAAACATGTGTTTGCCATGGGAGGATTGCATTGGTTCTCCCGAGCCAGCTGCAGCCCCAGTGAAGCCGGAGCCAGGAAGGGAAAGGGCAGCGAGCGGCTTTGCCGGGGAAGCTCCCTGGGGGGCACTAATTGAATTAGGAGCACGCGGGCTCCAACCCGTGACGTTCCTGCTCCCACACGGAACCCTGGCCGGCGCGGCAGGATGCGGCACCGCGAAGCGTTCCCAATGCCCGCGGCCGTGCCGGAGCCGGGACGTCTCAGCCTGGCATTTTCACGAGCAAGGAGCCCACTGGCTCCACACGTTATTCCATTAGCTCTGACTTCCCACACTAACCAGATTAGCCAGCAGTCTATAAAAGCCAGGCGGCCGGAGGAGACGGGGCACCCGGAGCCCTGTGTGGGAAACCAAGGTGAATGGGGCGGGGGGCTCCCATCCCAGGGCATCCGGCACCACGTGCATCCATCGCTCTCCAACACGCATCTCCCGTTGCAGAGGCCAGGGCGCTGCCTCAGTGCCCAGACTTGTGCCACCCTGCCCAGCCTGGACGTCACGGAGCCACCACGGGGACCAGCCGCGGCACAGGTGCCCATCGGGGTAAGGCCCAAGGCAGCAGGGGCAGCACAGGGACCCGGCCTCGAGGCTGCGGTCTCAGGGGCATCGCCGTGTCCCCAAGGCACTTAGCAAATTCTCTGCATTAGCAGTGCATTTGGCTGGGGAGCCCAGGGAGCGCCAGCTCCTGGAGAATCTGCTGGGAAAGTGGCTGTTCCCATCACGTGTATTGCACCCGACTGCAGCTGTTGCTTTACAGCTGGCCCTGTAGAAACCCCTAGCGCAGCCCTGCGGTGGGGCTGGCAAAATAGGGGTCCAACGTCACCGCAGGTTGCTGCACCGCGAGCACTGGCAGGGGCAGGCGGCGGGGGCTGCAGGGGGTCAGGGTGCTGCAAGGGTCCGCAAGAGCAAGGGCTGCAGCCAGGGGATGGGATGCTCCAAGGAGAGGGGATGCTCCTAGGAGAGGGGATGCTCCAAGGAGTGGGGATGCTCCGAGGGCTCCGGAGCTGCGCCAGGGAGCCGGCAGTGCCGCAGCCGCAGCCACGAGTGCCACCTAGCGTCCCTCGCTGTGCTGCCGCTGCTGCTGCTGTAGCTGAACGTGTCCCAAGCGAGGGGCCCTTCCGGCCACGCAGGGTTCCCAAAACACCCGGGAGAGCCTGAGGTGGCCGCAGAGGGATTAGGATGCAACGGGGATGCGGTGGCAAGGAGGCCAGCGGGCCTCCACGGAGGCCAATGTTGTGACAACCCATCTGGCCACACCAGCACAGCAGCTCTGATGGCCCTGTGGTGGTGACAGTGGTGACAGGGGCTCCTTGTGGCCCCCGAGGAGGGATCTGGGCAGTCGCTTCCCCTTGGATCTCACTAGCTCCAAACCCAAGGCAAGCCTGGGGTCACCTCGCTCGGAAGCTGCCGGCATCCGCATCCAGAGCCACCCTGCAGTGGCGCCTCCTTTGCGTCTTCATTACACACAGAGCGACACAAAACATCGCGTGCGACAAGCGGGCACAGCGGGGCCGGCCGCTTTCTGGAGCCTTATCTCTGTCGAGCAGGCAGCGGGGCGAGCACGCAGGGCCTGTCGGCACGTGGCATGCGCTCCTCTCATCCGCGCGCTTTCATGGCCCTGCTCCGGCCCCGCTATCAGCAGCCGGCAGCCGCGCAGATGGGGTCGCGACGCAGCATCTCTATTAAGCCCTGATCCATTAAACGCTTCCCGATAGGATCCAATTAAGCACCAAATTGAATAGCGACGCTGTGGCGCGTGCACCCGTGCACCCTTGTGCGCTCTGCATTACCGTCGGCTCCCAGGGAGTTCAGCGACGGTTCAATCAGATAAAGTGGATTTGCAGCCTTTCCGGAGGTCCAGGAGGTCGGCAGGAGTCGAGGTGCTTGCGCGAGGGTGGGGAAATCTCCCTCTGTTCCCTCACGGGAACTGCCAGTATCCCGCTCTTGGGGAGTTCCCAGGGAGATGCATGGCGTGGAAAAGAGGGAGAAGCCTTCTGCTTCCCAGCAGCCTGGGTGTGTTTTGTGGGGGCCAAGTCACAGGGCAGCCAGGAGCATGGAATGGAATCAGGAGCTCCAGATTTTCTGCTTGTAATAGGCAAAAAGTTAGTTTTCCTGCAGGAGCCGATACCTGCCGGCCAGGCCACTTTCCCCTGTCCCCATGAGCTGCTCTTGCAGACGGCGAAGGCAGGACAAGCAAATGAAGGGCTAATTATGGCCTGATGATTTCCCAAGATTTCGTTATGGGAAAAGGGAAGAGGGAACAAGGGGATTTTTCCCTCTGATCTCCCTAAGCCGCTGCAGCAATTTTGCTCAGATATGCAAAGCGGGGCTTATCCCCTCTTCATAACAGCCCAGAGCTTATTATGCACCCAGGGATGGGCTATTTAGCGTGGCTTTCAAGCTGGGAGGCTGGCACCTCAATGCCTCAACAGCCACACGCGCGATGAGTTGCACCATCCTCAGCGCAGCACCTCCCAGCGGGCTCCATCCTCCTCCATCCGCAGCAGGATCAATGGCAGCATTTGAACCTAATCGGCTCCATCAAAGCGTCTCCGAGCAATTTGCTAAGTAAATAATAAGGAAAAAATAAAGCACAGCCTAAGCAAACATGGGAAAAGGGGGGGCGGGTCTCGGCTGCATGGATGAAAGGCTCCGGATCCACGCGCTCGAAAGGCCGGGAAAGCTTCAGAGGATTGTAAATGATGGAGGGGGGAGGCAGCAGCAAGCGCCGGGAGTTTCAAAGCTCCGGCGGCTTCAGAGCCTCCTTTCATCGGAGCGCACCGTGGGGAGGACTGGCTCCGGCAGCAGCTGCTCCACGTCCAGCCTTTTCCATGCGATCCCGGAGCTCCGCATGGGCCGGCACTGCTGGCGTGACCCCCGGGACTGCGGCTGTGGAGGCGGGCAGGCTCCCGGCACGGCGCGGGGTTGCCACGAGCGCGGCTGTGTTGTAGCGACGGCCGCGCGCCGGGAGCGAGCAGCCATGAGCAGCTACTACAGGCCCCTGTCCTCTGGTGTGAGTCCAAGCGGCAGCTCGGAAAGGCCGGCAGTGGCACCACGGGGGGCCAGTGCCGGCCCAGATGTGAGCGGGATGGATGCGAGCGGGACGGATGCAAGCGGGATGGATGCGAGCGGGATGGATGTGAGCGGGAATGGATGAGAGTGGGACAGATGTGAGCGGGACAGATGTGAGTGGGGACGGATGCCAGCAGGACGGATGTGAGTGGGACAGATGTGAGCAGGAAGGATGTGAGTGGGACGGATGCGGGCAAGGGTATGCAGTGAGCTGGGATGAGCCTGCCAGAGGCAATGACAGGGCTGGACATGTGCCATTGCCACTGTGTCCCTCATTCGTCCCTCGCTCCCGCTTGTCCCCACAGCTGCACCAAGGGGACGTGTCCCTGCCACCTGCTGACGCTGTGGCGGGGATCCTGCCCGTCCTGCCGGAGCCGGAGGAGCAGAGGTGCGTGGGGCTGTGTTTCAGCGTGGGGCGCTGTCCCCTCCATCCACCCGCTCCGGCTCACGGCACCCTCTGCTCCGCAGGGACAGGGACAGTGCCAGGGAGTGGCGGGACCAGGTGAGTGCCCAGGGGCGCCAGGAACAACCCTCCCGGCTCTTCCCCCTCTCCCTGCCGCAGCCGCAGCCGTGAGGAGCTGCCCAAGGCCGCGGTGCCGGGCGCCCACCCTCTGCCCCCCGGCTCACCAAGGCCAGTGCCAAGGCCGCCGGCGCCGCCTCCGTCACGGCCAGCGCCGCCAAGGCCCCCGCAACGCAGCTGCCGCAGCGCGGAGTGCGCACCACCGACACGGCCCCGCGTGTCCAGGGCATCACATGTGTCCCGCAGGGTGGCCGGGAGGCTGAGGGAATGGGATGGGGGGCGAGGCATGCAGGGAGAGAAGGTTTGGGAGGAGGAGAAGGATGGATGGAGAAGAGCAGAGTAGGTGGCTGGAACAGGAGGAGAACTGGAGGCTTCTTGGCCTCTCCACGGCTGGTCACACCCTGGGGTGACAACGGGGACAGGGGTGAAAGCCCAAGGTGGCAGCAGGAGCTCAGTGGGATCCCCTGTGGGCCACACAGGGGCCAAGCATCTACCGCGCGGCGCTGGAGCGGATGGCGGCCGACCTGCTGTCCCTGCAGCGGCGCGGCGTGAGCCTCGAGGTGGAGAACGGGCGCTTGCGGTGTGAGCTGGCGGCGCGCGAGGACACAGGCCGCGCACTGCTCCATGACGGCGACACTGACGTCATGACGAGGGCCGAGCTTGCGGACCGCGTGGGTACGCGCAGCGCGGGGCATGCGGCCGGCGGCGCAGGGCGCTGCTGCATGTCCTCGTGCTCTCTCGCAGCCGCCCTCCAGCAGCGGCTGGCAGCCGGCACGGCAGAGACGCGCAGCCTCAAGGACCGCGTGCAGCAGCTGCAGAACCAGCTCATCCGGGTAGAGGGGGTTTTCCGGGCGCAGGGAGAGGAGGATGGAGCAGCACGAAGGCTGGCTCACGTAGAGGGGACCTGCAGCCTCACGTCCCTCCTGCCCTGAGCAGAGATGCTTGACCAGCCTGCATGGGCTGGCAGCATTGTCATCTCCTCCATGAGATGCTTGGCACCCTATTTTCTGAGGGTCACAAGAGCCAGGGAGGTGCCCTGGAGCTCGGGGCACAGCACAGGCTCCCCCGGCTGCTCATTCTCTCCCTTCCTGCTAGAAAAATGACCGGGAGAAATACCTGGTGACACTGCAGAGGGCCCAGCAGCAGCAGCGAGCGGCATTGAGGAGCTACCAGGAGAAGGTGGCCAAGATGAAGGGCCTGCAGAAAACAGTGAGGCAGCAGGAGAAGGTGAGAGGAGGCAGGCGGGGGCAAAAGCCCTGGCTGGGGCCACGTAGTCCCGATAGAGGGGTAGAAATCCCCGGGATAGGGATAGAGAGGGAGAAGAGATCCCTGAGAGGGGCACCAGCACCTTCCTTCCATGCCCGCAAGCCTCATGTCCTGGAGGTTGAGGCCACTGTCCCTCTGGGGCCAGACCCTGGTACCCAGCGGCGGTACCAGGTACTGGTATCAGATGGGACAGCTCCGCTCTCTCCTGCAGCTCATCCGGACCATGGAGCAAATGCTGGAGGAGCAGCTCTCCGGAGCGGGCAGGAGCACGGCGAAGCCGGCGGGTGGGTGTGAGCAGGACCTGGGGACGGCCCTCCTGGTGTCCCTGGGAGCTGCCAGCTCTGTGAGGAGCGTCCCCACACGCCCTGCGACGTCCCATCCTGCTGTTGCAGATGAGGCCCCGACTGGGGAGCTCTGCATGGAGCTCCTGGCCGAGATCCGCCGGCTCCAGGAGGAGCTGGCGAGAGCCCGGCCCCCCTCGCCCCCCACTCTGCTGCCAGCCCTGACGGTGAGAGGGGACAGCGGCCCCAGCGCTCCGGGATGGGTGAGCATCACGGTGGGACATGGGCTTGGGGACAGCCCACGCGGCTGGTGCAGGACAGGGGCCTGGTGGGGTGACAGCTCCCCAGGAGCATGGGGACAGCAAGGGGGGACACCGCTCGGCGCTTGTGCTGTCACCCACAGGAGGCCTTCAGCAGCCAGGAGAAGCTGACCCTGCTGGCCAAGCTGGAGAGAGCGCAAGCCCGCGTCCGTGTCCTGGAGAGCCAGGTGAGCCGCGTGCTCCCCAGCGCCGCGCGCCAGGGCTGGGCACCCCGGCCACCCACCCTGGGCCACCCCGAGTGCCCCGCTCTGCCACAGCTGGTGGAGGCTGCCAGGAGGTGGGGCCGGGAGAAGCAGGAGCTCAGCACGCGCTTGCTGGAGCAGGACCATGGATTTGGGGACTTGTCCTTTGCTCGTGACGCAGCTACAGTGAGTGCCAGGGACCGGCCCACGTTAGCCAGGGGTGGCCAAGCTCTGAAATAAGCGGAATTCTCCTTTCCCATCAGAAGATGCCAGCAGAGCCGATGCCCTCCTCAAGGAGACCCCAGGAGCGGGACCCTCTGTCCTAGCACACGCCAGGACATCTGCTCCGTGCCCTTCGTGTCCCCACCCTGCACCCGACTTTGTACGAATAAAGACTCAGAAACGCAGGATTCGTGCACATAAAGAGTAGCCGGTGCTTGGGCGTGACTAAGTTACAGAGCAAACCGGAGCGCGAGCAGCACGGGGTCCGGTCCCCAAGCCCCAGGAGCCCCTCAGGGGACATGCCCGGGGCTCACAGCCCGCTCGGAGCCACCATGGCTCCGGCAGTGCTTCCTTGGTCTTATCTGCGTGGTGGCGTAAGCGCAGCCTTGATGAGCTGGAGCGGAGGCAGCGGGGACGCGGAGCCAAGGCCGTAGCTGCGAGACCTTCACAGCCTTCTCCCAAACCCTGGAGCCTTGCTGCAATATCCTCGGGAGCTTTCCAGGGCATAAAGCGTGCGCCAAGCCATCGGAGAGGTGTAGGTGCAATCCCGGCTAATGGGGGCAGCTCGGTCCAAAGTGCACTGGCCCAGTCCAGTCCACATTGCCCGGACCGGGTTCTTGGGTCCCCTCAGGCCTGGGTCTCCAGGGGACGCAAGGTGAGCTGGATGGGTTTGTCCGGGATGAGGATGAGGTCAAACTTGGTCCCAACTTCCACAGCTCTCTTGGTTTCCACCTTAAAGTTCTCCAGGAGCTGCAAGAGGGAGAAAAAAACAAACGGAAAATGTCCCAAATCAGAGTTTTTTGGGGTGCCAGATGGGGACATGAGCTGACTCACATGGATGAGGAAGAGCTGCATCTCGAGTTCGGCAATCCTGCGGCCCAGGCACTGGCGCGGCCCAAAGCCAAAGCTCAGGCCCTGGAAGTATTTGGAGCCTGTGGCCAGCCAGCGCTCGGGGTTGAACTGCTCCGGCTTGGGGAAGACCTTGGGGTCCCGGCCCATGGCGTAGAGCCCCACCTGCACCAGGGTCTGCAGAGGGGACAAGGAGGATGAGCCTTGGGGCAGCCATGCGACCTTCGGACACCCTTGTTCCCCTGCACCCAATGTGCTCACCTTGGGCGGGATGCAGTAATCCTGGAGGACAACCTCCTGCGTGGTGTATCTCTGCAGGGTGACGGCCACGGGGTGCAGCCTGGGGGACAGTGAGAGTCAGACGCCCAAGAGGCCACCGCCACATCCCGCTCGCTGCTGGAGTGGTGTGAGCAGGGGACAGTGGTCCCCTCCACCCGGGGACTCCCCATCACCTGAGTGTTTCCTTGATGGTGGCTTTGAGCAGCCGGATGGTCTTGAGCATCTTCACCCTGTCTCCCTGTGCCTGCTGCTTGGCCGCCAGGATCTCTGCCCTGAGCTGCTCCTGGATGCCCGGGGAACGCGCCAGCTCGAACATGGCCCATTGGAGTGTCATGGAGGTCTGCAATGGAGCAGGAGGACTCAGAGCCGCCTGGGATGCGGCCACCGCGACCGTCCTGCACGCTCCTCACCGTGTCCACTCCCCCTGCCATCATCTCAGTGACGCTGGCCTTGATGTCGTCCAGGGGCAGCTTGTCCTGCATGAGGAGGCTAGAGAGGATGCCCGTATACTCCTTGGTGCTCTTGCGGTGCAGCCGCAGGTCTCGGTAGACGCTCTGAATGCACTTGTCCGCTGAGGAGACACAGCGCAGACGCGGCTCTGAGACACCCAGCAGAGGCTCCCAGGCTCTCCGGGCTGGACCCAGCATGGTCCAAGACCAGCTCCTGGTGCTCCGAGTGAGACGGAGGGACGCTCACCCTGCGTGAAGATGGTGTCCCACGCTTGGACGTGGTCCCGCCACGTCTTGGCGTTGAGGCGGCGCAGCAGGGTGGGCGGCACGTAGAGCATGGGTGACGTGGTGTGGAACATGAGGCTCACGGCATGGATGAAGCGCTGCGCCTCAGGGTCCACAAAGTCCTGTAGGAGGCCCAGCCGCTCCCCGTACAGGACATGGCACACAGCTGGAAGCAGAGAGACAGTGAGTGGCCCAGGACCCCCAGCTTGTTCCCCCCTCCTTTGGGGGCCACCTCCAGCCAAGGGGGCTCCTGGCTGTCCTCCTGCACAGGCCCATGGAGGCATCTCTCATGGGGTAGAAGCAGGAGCAGCAGTTGGTGATGCAGATGACAGAGAGGTGTCCAGGTATGGGAGCCTTTAGCTGAGTCTTGTGTAGCTGAGAAAGGGGAAAAGGGTGTCCCAGAGTGGGACCCCCTTGTTAGGGGACAGCATGTCCCTCTAGACCCAACGTTCTGTGGGGAGAGGCACCTTCAGCCCTTGTTGGAGGAGGCTGGAGAGATGCATCATGCTGCTATGCACCGCGCCAAGGCACAGTCCCACAGGAACACCACTCCCAGGGCTGCTCATCCCGGGATCTGGCCGCACAGAGCACTCACACTCAAGGGCGAAGCGGAAGAGCTCGTCGGTGAAGTCAGCCGTCCAGCGCTCCCGGCCGCTCTTGCTGACCTGCGCCCGGGCGCGCCGCACGAAGTCCTCGCCCACCTGGCTCAGCAGTGGCACAAAGGTGTCCATGACCTGCGGTGACAGGGCCTCCTTGTTCAGCGTGAGGCGGTCGGCGCGCCAGGCCTCCCCGCTCCTGCGAGACATGGTGCGGGGCCATCAGCGGGCCCATGCGCACAGGTGCATGGGTCGCAGAGGTGCTGGGCACGGCGCGGGCGGTGCTCACTTGAGGAGCACGCCATAGGGCTTGTTGCGGAAGTCGCGGTAGGCCAGCCACGGCGGCACACTGAAGCGCTCGGGCAGCAGCCCCTCAGCCCTGAAGAGTGTGGCCGCGTCCTGTGGGCTGATGATGTTCACGCTCTCGTAGGCTCCCAGCTTCTCCCTGCGACAGACACGGAGCCACTGGTGGTGCCCACCGTGACACCCCGACAAGGGTGCCCCGCCAAGGCCCCAGGGCTCCATCAGGGCAGGCAGCAAGTGCCACCGCGGCCAGGGGGCCCCTTCCAGCCTGTCCGCATGAGGGTGACAGAACCGAGACCCACGGAGGGGCAGGGGAGGGGACCAAGAATCTCCTGCAGCCACCCCTCAGCTTCCTCCTCGCTGAATATCTCACCTGGGCATCCTGGCACCACGGCAGCCCCTGCAGCACCTCTCCTGGTGCCAGGTGCCAGCCGGGGCAGAAAGGGACTGCGGACCCAGCGAGGTCCCCAAGCCATCGCGTCCCCCCCGCCCTGCTCTGCACCTACCTGTAGATGGGCCCGAACTGCTGGAAGTTACGGGCCATGATGTTGTGGATGTTGTGGAAGCCGCCCTCCCGCCAGAAGCGGTAGAGGTTGAGCCAGCCCATGCGCCAGTTTCCTGGGAGCTGGTTGAAGGGTCGAGGCGCCGTGCTGGGCACTGAGCGCGACGCGCCGGCGGCAGCCACCTGCACCCGATGCTCTTGCCCGACCGCGTATCCGCGCCAGCCGTGTGGCTTGGGAGCAGCCCTGGCTAGCATGACAGAGCGCATCGGGAGCATCCGAGTGCCTGCGCCTGCTGCGGCCTCGCTCTTATCCTGCCGGCGCTGTGCCAAGGAGAGGGGAGCGTGCCGAGGGCTCCGTGCCCGCCTCCTTGGGAGTCGCGGCTGGCAACGCGGGGGGGGTCCAGCGGGGGAGGATGACGGTCCTTTTGGGAAGTTTCCAGCCGCTCTCCATGGGGCAGAGAGTGAGGCAGGCACCGAGGGCTCCGCATGGGACCATTTGCCCAGGGCAATGGCTTCTTTGGGGCACAGAAACACAACGTGAGGCAAGCTTGGGGGGGGTGCCTTTGGGGGGGGGGTCGGGGGGTCCCTGGGGACCTGTGACGGGCCCTGTGGCGTCCCTGGAGGTTCTGGGTATCCCTAGAAGGTCCCTGGCAGTCACTGAGGAGCCCTGGAGATGTCACTGTCACTGGGGTGGTCCCTTGGGCTTTGCTGAGGGCTCTGGGCTGTCCCTGGGTGGCCCCGGGATATCTCTAGGGGGTACCCAGAGGTCCCTGGGGGTGTCAGGGGCCACTGAGGAGCCCTGGAGGTTTCTGGGGTGCTGCCGGGGGTCCCTGGGGTGTCGCGCCGGTCCCGGCGGGGAGGCAGCACCGGCTCCGGCCCGCTTCTCCTCGCTGGCCCCCCTGCCTTTCGCGGCCCGGCAGCGACCCCAGCGTCCAAGTGCGCGGCCGTCTCCGCGGCGCCCGGCCTGCAGCGGCGCGGGGCGGGGCGGGGGGCGGTCGCTTTTTCCCGTTTCTCGGGTTTTTAAGCCCAGCCGCGGCCGCGGGGGGGCGCTCCCGCCCCGGCGGTGCCGCGGCGACGGGCGAACGTCGCTGCTCGGGACTTGGCCTTTGCGGGTGTCCTGCCCCTCCTCACCCCGCGCTGTCCCCAAGCACACAGGGCTGTCCTGTAGCCGTGGCACGGGCTGGTGGCCATGTCACACCGCACGTGGCCGTGGCACAGGGTGGTGGCCGTGGCACAGCACAGGTGGCCATGGCACAGGGTGTTGGCCATGTCACAGTGCAGGTGGCCACGGCACAGGGCAGATGGCCGTGGCACAAGGTGGTGGCTGTGGCACAGCACAGGTGACCATGGCACAGGGTGGTGGCTGTGGCACGGGTCGTGGCCATGTCACAGCACAGGTGGCCATGGCAAGGGGTAGGGGCCGTGGCACAGGGTGGTGGCCATGTTACAGCACAGGTGGCCGTGGTACAGTGCAGGTGACGGTGGCACAGGGTGGTGGCCGTGGCACGGGGTGATGGCCATGTCACAGTGCAGGTGGCCGTAGTACAGTGCAGGTGGCCGTGGCACAGGGTGGTGGCTGTGGCACAGGGTCGTGGCCATGGCACAGCACAGGTGGCCGTGGCACAACACAGGTGGCCATGGCACAGGGTGGTGGCTGTGGCACGGGATGATGGCCATGTCACAGTGCAGGTGGCCGTAGTACAGTGCAGGTGGCCGTGGCACGGGGTAGGGGCCGTGGCACAGGGTGGTGGCCATGTCACAGCACAGGTGGCCGTGGTACAGTGCAGGTGACGGTGGCACAAGGTGGTGGCCGTGGCTCAGTGTGGTGGCCATGGCACAGCGTGGTGGCCATGTCACAGCGCAGGTGGCTCTGGCACAGCACAGGTAGCCGTGGCACGGGGTGGTGGCCATGGCACAGGGTCATGGCCATGACACAGCACAGGTGGCCGGGGCACAGGGCAGGTGGCCATGGCACAGCGTGGTGGCCGTGGCACAGCGCAGGTGGCCGTGGCACGGGGAGGTGGCCGTGTCCTGCTGTTCCAGACCATGCCTGGTCTGCTTGCTTGCTCCTTGGAGGGCTGCAGCCCCTGCAGAGCTGCAGCAAAGAGCATCCGGGTGAGCATCGTGGCTCACCCCCCTCTGCAGACTTCGTCACTGTCACCTCTCAGGCTTCGTCACCTCATGGGTTTCCACTGTTCCACAGAGGTTTTAGCACTTCGCAAGCCAAAAAGTCCCCCCGTCACGTCCTCTGCACACTCCCACCGCCTGCCTCCGCGTCCCCAAGCGCTGCCTCTTTCGGGGCACCTTCCTCCGCCAAGATCTTGCAAGATCAGAGGGGCCCTGCGGCCTCGGGACGGAAGCGGCTGTCACAGCCCACACGGGCAGCGCGCGAGGCACAAAGGTGCCCACGGGGGGGTTCTGCAGGTGCGAACCACATTGGGGAGGTGTGTGGAAACCCGGGGGTGTCACGGAATCCACTTCCACCGCGGCACCCTCTCCCCGGCCCAGCCTCTCCTTGCTCCACATGAGGCCACCGGGATTTCCTGGGCTGCTTTGCGGGCATCCCGCTTCCGCTTTCCACCTCCACGGGCTTTTCCATCACCCAACAGCCCCCAGCAAGCACCCCGGCACTGTCCCCGCTCGCCCCGCTGGGACTCAGATCCAAGGCCTGGGTGCATCCAGGTGCCGCCCTCACATCCCGGCCCTGCCACGGGGGAGCAGCCCCTGGGGGAAGAGCGACGCGACACAGCCCCGTTATTTTTAGCTCCGCCAGCACCGAGTGACTTCTGGGTTCTGGGAAGCGGCCCGCGCGCTCGCGACGCTTCCCGGACACGCACGGAGGATGAGCTGAAAGGAAGCTGAAAGCAAAAGCCGGGGAGACGGGGCCGTTCTGCTGCTCTGCTCGCACCGTGGCCCCTTGGCTCGCTCGTCCTTGCCGGCACGGAGTCGTCGGCGCCGGTGGATTCGGTGCCGGTGGATTCGGTGCCAAGCTCTGTGCAGAGCCCTCGGAAAGCCTGGGAAAAGGCGCAGGCGGTTCCTGCCTTTGTGGCTCCGGCACTGCAGCGGGGCGCAGAGCGCAGGCTTCGAACCGCCGGGGCCGCATTGTGTCACATCCCATTGAATTCTGCGAACTGCATTGAAGGGCCCCGCGTGACGCGGAGCCGCATTGTGCGCGGCGCATTGTTCGCTCGCCCGCCTTCCGCCCGCTTTTCCTGGCCCCTTCTCAAAGCCTTTCCCAGCCCCCCGCCCATCCCAAGCTCTGTCTCCTTTTCCCACCTGCCGACCACGGGCTCATTGTTCCCATGGAGAAAGGGATGGGAATGGAGCTGTAAAGCCAGCGCTGCTTGGATCCACGGGGCTTTTTTAGAGCAGGGTCAGGGCATTCGCAAAGTGCTACACCAGGCCGAGTGCACGCGAATCCCCTTCTCCATGTGGGAACAGCAAAGCCCGGAAAAGGCCACAGCTGAAATATCAACAGGAAATGCAGAGGGGGCCTCCCAAAGGCCACTCTATAAATGCGTGCCAGATGGACAAGGTGAAGGGGACCAGTTTCCGTGGGGGGGACCGGTTTTCCGCGTCCCCCATGACGAGGCACCGTGAGCTCTTTGTCACGCTTTTATTTCCACAATCGCGTCTGCTCGTGCTTTGGTCACAGCTCTGAAAGGGTTTTTTTTTTTGGTAGCTGCTTGGTGTTTTCTCCCCCCGCCCCCTTTCCATAATATTATAAAATTATACAATACAGGCTAATAAATAGGTATCTGTTAGTTCACAAAGTTAAAGTGCTTGGAGAAGAGATGTAACAAGCTCTACTCTAGGCTCCAAAGTCAGGGTGGGAATGTAGTGCAGTAGGAAGCCCTGGCCCCTTGGCCGTAGCCGGTGGTTGCAAAATCCTGCAGCAAGTATCCAGTGAATCCCGAGCCTCCGGATGCACATGCCACCTGGCTCCAGTGCTCCCGAGCCTCCGGAGCCGTGCTGACCTTGCAGCAAATGGAAGCACGAGATATGAGGCCCCGCGTGACGGGCTGGGCTCGGCCTTTCGGGGTCCAAGAGGGCTGGAAAAGGCTCGGACAAGCTGTGGGATCCCCACCGCGCGCAGCCTGCGAGGAGGATCCCGATTTTCACAGTTTGGTCGTGCTCGGCTGTGGGACGCACCGTGCTCGCCCCTCTCCCACCTCCACTCCTGCATCCCGTGGGCTCTGGGGTGCGGGGAAGGGCAGCACCCCGAGCTCTGCAGCCCCCTCTGCTCTCCCTGAGGACAGGGAGCAGGTGGGGGCCATAGATAAACCCCTTAGCTGCCTACAGGGGCCTTGTGCGTCTGAGCTGCTCAGGGCCACCCGGCCCCGTCGTGGGCTCCCTGGCCCTGGGAGAGCCCCGGTGCTCTGTCTCTTCCCACCCTCCGGATCTAGTCAAGCTCCAAGGCTTTTCCATGCAAAATGCCAGCCCCACGCCTGCCCTCTCCTGCATAACCAGTGCTCATTCCTCCCATATTTACAAAATTCTAAGGGCTCCCAAGGTCCAGTTCTTCCAGCCCCTCCAGCCAGGCCAGGAAGGGCCTCACAGGTGACATGGGGAGCGCTCCGGGTGCTTGTCCCCTCAAACAGATGTTAGCAGCAAAAAACCTGGAGGCGCAAGTCCTTGCTTGGAGAGGAGCAGGAATGAAGCAGCAGGTAAGGCCAGGGGCTGGCTGCTCCTCCTCACCACATGCACGTTCCCGAAGGGAAGAGGCGCCAAGCCCTGCGGATCAGCGCATGCACATCCGCGCAGTCCCCTGAACAAGAGCAGCGCTCGGCGCGCACTCACAAGGATCCAGCACGAAGCTGCCCGCAGGTGCCGGCCGAGAGGCCAAAGCCACCGCATCAGCATCGCGATGACATCCCCTGGGCACCGGGGCACCCCTTCCCTCCCCGTCCCCAAACCCAGCTCCATCTAGCCTTGCAGTTGCATCTTCCTCACGGTGCCCAAGAGTCTTCTCTTCCACCGGGAGCAGAGATGGATGCTGCACAGAGAGGCAGGAGCCCTTCTGGGACGGCCAAAGATCAAGGTCCTGGGAGTGGCTAAGAGAAACGGGGATCTCGCCTCAAGAGTGGAAGCAGTCCAGGAAGAGCAGCAGCAGGCAGGAAGGCGAGGACGCCATGCGGCCGCGCTCAGTGCAAGAGCTCCACCAGCACCAGCACCAGGAGCAGGCGCAACCAGGAGCCCAGCGCCATGGTGGCACGGCCCCTCTGCGACATGAAGCGGAGCTGGCCCACGAGGCGCTCCTTCACCAGCGCCTGCCTGAAGCCGTCCTCCTCGGAGACGCACACGTAGCGGCCGTAGTGCGCGTGGCTCACGTTCTGGATGAAGTGGAAGCAGTCCTGCTGCGGGTGGCTGTTGTTGCAGGTCTTGATGAGGGAGTCGTCGTGGTACCAGTTGTAGGTGGCGTAGTGGGACTCCACGGGGCAGTTGAGGTAGTAGCGAGAGAAGGGGACAACAGTGATATTCTGGTAGTTGTCTGTTGGGAGAAACAACAGGGTGGGATGAGGTGAGGGGCCCCGGGAACCACGAAGAACTGTCGGGCTAAAGGCGATGCGTTACAAGGGCAATCAGCAACAACAGCCGGGCCTGGCCCGCAGCTGGTGAAGCCTGTAGGACTCTTCTGCCCGGACATCAGTGACAAAGAGAGTCTGACCCTCTCACCCGCTTCAGAAGACTGCACACCACAACAGCACTGACTTAGCCTCACCACAGAAGGGAAATGAGGCCAAAGCAGATGGTAAACAGGAGTGACCAGATGTGCTGACAGCCCCGTGGACACAAAGACCTGTTAGACAACTGGTTCTGTTTGCCTCACACCCAGGTTGCTTGATTTAGGGAGAAGGTGAAATACTCTGCAGCGTCTGCTCACAGGGCATCGCTGCAGATGTGCGTGGCTCATGTAGGATCACACCTGACCACCTCGGCCTCACGCTAAGAGTCATCAAGGCCTGTGGCTACCAGAGGCAGCCACATGGCATCCAGCTTATGCTATTTCATACCAAAAGCTTGACTAATATTCAATTAAAGCTCTTTTTTTTTCCATTAGCAATGATGTTTCCTGCTTTTTATGCTACAAACTGAGAGTTGCCCAGTGTCTCCATCTCTCAGAACACTCCTGGTGATCCCCAGCTCCCCAGAAATACATCACATCCCTGAGGGATCAACCCATCCAAGCCCCTGGAAAACAGTCTCCCTGCTCCGGTTCCCTTACTTACCTTCCTTAACTTTGTCCCCTTGGCACTTTTCTTTCCACGAGCCCAGGTTTAGGTTCTGATGCACCTCCCTAAAAGGTGGGGACAAGAATTGGCAACACTTTCAGGCTAGGAAAGGATTTACCCATAAAGGATATGATGGATTGGATGGGACAAAACGTTAACCCAATGTTTAAACAGATGCTCTAACCTGGGTAGGGAAAAATAGTCCCTTGCGCAAGACCCCACAACTCACCACAATCAACCACTGCAAATAGCATCATAGCCAAATTGCAAGGGTGCAGTGCTTAATTTTCCTCCATAAAGGCAGGCCTAACAAGCCAGAACCTCTGCTCTGTGCATGTTTCTACCAGCAGAGAGGAGCAGGGTGCTCAGGCCAGCAGGAAACCCACCTGCTTCTCCCCAGCTCAGGGCAGCGGTGGGATCCTGCCCAGCTGAAGTTATGGGGACAGCACATAGATGTCCGCATTGTTACTGCCTGCGCACATGCCGAGGGCCTGGAAACTTCTGATGCTAAAGCAGCTGGGTGAAACACGCTGCAGACAGAGCAAGCAGAGAAGGGGTGCCACGTACCGGCCTCGATGCACGGCCCGGCAGCGCCCGGCAGCCCAGCCGCAGTATGGGTCCCGCGCCAGGAGGCAGCTCTCGCAGTTGTTCCGATACACCCCGCACGCGGCCATGGGGATCTCCACGACTTTATCCGTTGAGCCCACGTAGAGCATCGCCTGCGGGGGAGAGCAGAGCGGCTCGTTGTTGCACCATGTCCCAGTGCTGCCTCACGAGGATGGCAGCAGAAACCATCCCGGAGGTTTAGTCTCTGTGAAACTGCGGTGGATTTCACCAGAGGAGCTCCCAGGCAATGCAGACACACGTCCCAGATCACAGACCAGGCAGCAACTGTCCTTTCCCAACCACCCTGTTTATAAGTTAGCTCCATCCCAGCAATGTCATCACTGCTGGGGTGTAGAACCGGCACAGCCTGGCAGCTCAGGGCCAAGATGAGGAGAGGGAGCGAATCCCAGCGCTACGGGATGTCAGCGATGGTCTGAGCGCCGCTTTCCTTTCTGCTGCGCTGCAGACAGACACCTACCCTCTGGTGGTCCAGGATCATGGACTGGATTGGGTCCTTCTTCGGGAAGACCTGGAGCTCCATGATGTTCTGCACCCCGTCCGGCAGCTCCACAATCTTGTGAATGGATCCCCTGTCTGGACAGAAGGAGCAGAGCACTCTGATGAGCCGTGCAGGGCTGGGGGAACCAGGCAGACACCAGCTCGGGAGTTTCAGCCCGCGCAGCAGCATGTGATACCCGCTCCGCAGAGCCCTGCCGCCCGTGGCATTCCTAAGAGTGGCCACCCGGAGAACGACTGAGCCAGTGGCAAGAAAAGAGGCCCTTTCTCGGAAGGCACTGGCTTGTTTTGCTGGGAAATAACCTTCTAAACAATAGTGCTTCCCACAGCAGAGCCGCACAGAACCCACTTCCCCTGTCACCTTCCAGGGCCTGGCTGTGCCTGCTTGCATCAGCTACACTGCAATGGCTTCGGCAAGGAAAAGCAACAGCCCTCTAACTGAGCTCTGCTTTGATCGTGAGCCTCATCTCCCTGCTCGCCTCAGGCACAAACTTGGATTTTTGCCTTTCTTTCTTCTAAGTAAACTGTCTCCCCTGCCCAGTCAAATGACTCCAGAAACTGGTGATTTAAGGAAACACGTCACTTTGGTCAGGAGGGGTGACAAGACTGATCTGAGGGAATCTTCATGGTTTAATATTCCTCAACTACTTCCACAGCCTCCCCTTCCCAAATAGCAGCTTCCCTCTCCACTGTCAACCAGGAGGAGGTCAAAACTGTGACTCAAGGAAGCCCAGGATGGTCAGATTAGGATTAGGACCCCCCACTCCCAACCCCACTGCTCATTTTGCCTCTCCTCTCCCTGCAGGGAGGTGGAAAGCTGCCCTGCCAAGCCCTGCAGCCCGGAGCCAGCTCCCCAAAGGGAATCTAAACGGCATTATCTATATTTAGCTAAAGCTTTCTGCAAGATAAGAAAAATCTGAGCACAGGTGGGCCCTGATCCAACCCAGGCCACCTACTGAAGCTTGTCTCTAATTTTATATCACAGATTGGAGGAGAAAAAAAAAAAAAAGGCCCAGGAAGTCTCTCCAAAAGTGCCAGCTCTGTTGGAATGAGCAAACCCCAGTACCATGCAGAAAAGGGATGGCAACAGCTGAAGGGAGAAATGCTGGGTGCTAGCAGGGCAGGAGAGGGAAGCACTGTGTTGGGAGGCTTCACAGCAAGCAGCCAAACAGCCTGGGAGCCCAGACCGCCCACCTGAGCACCTCTCCAGCTCCACACTGAGGACGGGCACCCTGCTCATGGATTACCCCAACAGGGTAAAATCCACGTGCCGGGATTCTGCCTTCCACCTGCCTTCGCCAACACCACCCTAAACCGGCTGCATCGAGATGCGCTGGAGCTTGGCAGCTCTCCTCTGCTTGATAAACAGGCGCCAGGCTGGGGCAAATGCAGTTCCTTGCTCTGCTCAGCACCGGGGAGGTCTCACGTCCCTGGTATTGCTGCCTCGCAGCCCCTGCCCTTGAGGGGAAGCAGCGGCTGATCCCAGGAGCAGCAGTTCCCAGTACCTGTTGCCAGATAGAGCACGTTGTAGTGGCGCCCATCGGCCGCGGAGACCTCGTGCACCCCGATCTTCTGGTAGCGGTGCTTGTTGTGGAACAAGGGGCTCTTGCTGGGGCCGAGGGGCTCCACGCGCTCTTCCACCTCGGGGTGGCTGTCAGCTATCTTGAAGGTCTCGCTCGGAGTGTGCAGCCCCGAGGAAACGCACTGCACCAGGAGGGGAACAAAACCACCGTGAGAGGCAGGCAGAGCTCTGGAGACGAGGCCTGAGGGGCAGGGGAGCAAGAGCCCCTCCAGACAACGGGGGCATCTGTTACCACCCACTCACCTGCCCAGGCTTGACCTCCGGGTTGGGACCGTTGTAGCCCTTGAGTTTGGACGTTCGAAATACATTGTCAATGTCCCCAAAGGAATAGACACAAACAGCTGAGCTTCCCCTGAGGACAACAGGACAAAGAGAGAGTCAGTGAGATGCTGGCCACCATCTCTGGGGACAGGGCATGGCTCTGTGTGTCACGCCTTTGTTGACAGCGTCCGTTTTGGCTGTTTTCCACCCATTAGCCTACCAGAGAGAACAAAGAGCTGCACAGAAAGACACGGCCCATGGGACGGGACCTCCTCCATTTTGCAACGATGCTCACCATGTGTTTGTGAAGAGCCCGTAGACTTTGGAATCCCTCCAGTTACTTGATGGGACAAAGAAGGCATCTTGCAACCAGTTGAAGTTGCCCTTGGTGACTGGGTCCACACAAATTAAGCTGGCCTTCAGGAAGGTGGTCCACTTGGAAGCGGAGAGCGAGCTGGTTCCCCCTTTATCTTCCTGCGGGAGGGAGAAAGCAGTGGGTCGGGGTCTGGCAGGGAGGAACACAAAGTGCTCCCCTTGCTCAGCATTTTGGATGGTGACTGAAGGATGTCCCAGGAATACATTTGACTGTGGTCACTACAACAGATGTGCACCAACGGGACAGGACAGGGCCCTTACCTTGCACAGCTGAGCCACGCGGGAGATGTTCCTGGGTGCCTCAGGACTCTTGTCTGGATTGTCTTCTCGAAAGAAGTAGTAAATCTTGTCCTCATAAGGCTCTTCGTGCCTTAAAGTGGTGGCTTTGACAAACTGGGGGTCTGAAATGGGACAAGAGTCATCAGAAAGGCCTGGCCTGAACACGCACATTTTCAGGAATGACGCTCATCCTAAAGCCGCCGGTCGGGAGCAAACCATCGGCCTCTGCAACGCTGCAGTCACTCTCCGACAAGGCAAGCACAGACCATCCACGCTCCAGGCAAAGGACACGGCCAAGCCCAGCCTCTAGGCCTGACCTGTCACAGATCCCTGGGTGCAGCCAACAAAAGGTTGCTCTGTATGTGCCACCTCCATGGTGAAGCTCCCCTTCCTCCTCCTCCTCCTCCTCCTCCTCCCATTTCCTTGAAGGCCAAGGCCCCTGAGCCCAGTGAAGCCTTGGTTGCTTAGCAGAGAAGGAAACTCTCTCTCCTCTCTCACATAGGGCATCTAGAACTATATATAAAGGCCCCCTCAGGGGCACAGCAGGCCGGGTTGTTTGTTTGGCGTGGAAAACCCAGTGATGCTTTTCCCACTAAACACCACGGCCACAACGGGCATCCCCAGCAGCGGCGAAACACCCGGGTCCCTCTGAGCATCGTTAGTTGGTGTTTCCACGGCAGGGTGTCCTGCCCAATTGAGTGTTTGGCCTCATGCCTCTGGGCCCATCAGCTTTGTTTGCTGCTGCCTTGGTCCCCCTGCTCCTATGTCCCCAGAGGTGTAAGCCCTGTCCTGCCACGGTGTCATTTTGATTTTTGTCTTTGGCCAGAAGGTCTTTGGGCTTGGCAGAAGGTGAAGTAACAAGGCAATGGCTTGTGGAAATGAGGGGGTCCTTTCCCTCTCTTCCCCTCTGTCCCATGCACAGCCCAATCTCTTCCTGCCTCACAGTCCCTGGCTGGGGATTTGGAAAGTCGTTTTTCCCAGACCAGTCTGCCCGGAGTGGAAGCTCTTCTTCCCGTTTCCACCACCACACAGCAGGCATTGCTCGGCACCTTTACACAACTATATTTCCTTCCAGCAGCTGACATGGGACTTGTTGTCCACTTCTTTCCATTTCCCAATTCTCACCCCAAGCAAGAGGAACTCATTTGTCAGCTGTTTTGGCCTAGGAACAGAGCTCAATTTCCCCAAGCAACTGAGCTAAAAGGAGCCATCAGGTCCCTCCTTGCCAGCACTCCTCCAGCACTCCTTCAGACGGGGCCTGAACCAGCCCTCTGTGCAGCTCCATCCTAGGAGGAGCAAACCCAGGCAGGAGGCTCTGGAGCTGACCCCAGCACAGGAGACACACCTCTCCAGGGTCCACAGCATGGTCCACAGCTGTGGGCTCACAAGGAGGCCAATGTATGTGACTGATGGAGCGAAGCAGCAGCTCCCGCTCCCTCAGGATCAACCTCACACTCACTCTGCATCACCGTGTCGCTTGTGTAGAGCTCTCCTCCTCCTTTCACTCGCCGGAAACGGGGTATCTTGCCATTCTGTTGGCTCTTCTTGATGGTGGAATAGATGTCATTACCTGTCGGACAGGAAAGCTCATTGGCAACAGGCTCTTTCCAGAAGGGGCAGGAGCAGAGGGGTTTGTGAAAAGAAAGAGAAGGACCAAGACCAGCCTGGGCACGTGGTCAGCCAAGAAAACTCCTGCAGCTGGTGAATACAGAGCGCCAAATTCAGCATTCCAGGCGTCGGACTGAACAGGCCTGGCAGGCCTCACAGACAGGGATAAATCCTTGCTCTGCCCCCAAAGGGAGCCCCATGTCCTTCCTCTACCAGGTTCCCAGCCCTTTCAGCAGAGGAGTTACCACAGGACCTTGTCCTTCTTCTCCATTACCACTGCACTCTCGTTTCCTGCACACACACTCTGCCCCAGGACAGGAATAGAGAACCTCTGTCCTAGGAGGGAAATCGTTAAAAGGGGCAAAGCAAGAAGCGTTTGGACTAACCATCAACAACGACGAGGGAATTTGCGTCGGGGCTGAAAGGGGCGATACCTCTCCCGTCCCACGGGGAGCTCTTCTTCTTCTGATCCTGGGCAAGGATAGAAATTGCACCTAAGACATGTGATCTGCCAGGCCGTTCAGGAAGGGCAGAGCAGCCAGCATAAATGTGCATTCTGTCCTCTCATTCCATGGTTTACGCCATTAAATGGGCATTAAGGACTCCTGAGCTCTGCTTTGGCTTTGAGCCCGCTCCCAAGCTATGCTACATCCCGTAGACGTGTCCCACCCAGCGCAGAAGACACCAGGCAGAACGGGATGAGCCAGCCCCAGCCCCGCCAGCCAGCCACGTGCCAGAGTTTTTCCACATACCCAGTGCCAGCAGGTAGGAGAGCAGGCGCCGGTCCCACACACTAACATCCCGTCCCCGTGCTCGCCCAGCAGCGTGAGGTAATTCTTATTGTCTTCCTACAAGAGAAGAGGAGAGAACATGAATGGTTGTGAATGGTGGAACATGACCCAGCTGCTCTAAGCGGAGCTTGGTTTGGCCTCACAAGCCGTGTGGCTTCCTAGCCTTTCTTGGATGTTTAAACCCCCAACACAGACATTATCTCATCCGACCTTCTGCTCCACGAGTCCTGGAGGATTTTCCCACAGAGAGCACGCGGGGAGCGGGCACAGTTCCTTCCCAAGTGGTCCTTCACCCTCAGCCCTTTTGCAGCTGTCCCCCTCCAGCTGTCCCTCCCACACTGCTCCACCACAGACAGGACACAGTGTCTTCCTTAGAAGAGCACATGAGTCCACACAGCCATGAAACAACCTCCCAGCGTTTCCTGAGGAGCTCCAGGGGACCTACCAGACCTCCAGAATTCATGCACTGTCCTTCTTTTGCCACAGGGAAGTCTTCCTGCAAGGGGAGAGAGACAGAGATGCTTTTATTCCTTTCGCCTCAAAGCCAACAACTACAGGAACACAGTCCCATGCAGTCCCCCACACTCCTTGCTTTCAGCAAGCAGTGAATCAAGCACGCCTGCGAGAGGGCCATCAAACCCTGGAACTCAGCCTTTTTCCCCACCTCAGCTCTTGAAAACCCTCGGGGAGGCTGGATTGGCAGCTCTCTGGTGCTGGGGAAGTGGGAAGACGCGGGGACACAGGGCCAAAGTGGCAGGCACGACTGGCAGGCAGCCTGGGCTGCTCTCCAGAAGGATTCGGGAGAGGATCTGTCATTGCAGGGAGTGGGCGATTGACTGTAGGTGGTGGTTGTCTGAGGACTGGGACAAATTAACCACGAGGCTCCTGGGAACAAGAAGAGAAGTTTCTGGGCACAAACTTCAGGAAATGACTTGCTTGAGGACCACAAAGTGGTTATGAGAAAACCAACCAACCCTGGGATAGTCCGGCTGGACTAACTCAGTGCCCAGCTGACCCAGAACGTGGTGCTGTCAAGGAAAAGCAGCCTGAGCTGGGATGGTGGAGGATGATTGGAACAAAACTTCTTCCAAACACATGACTGAGCATCCCTTGTCACGCTAGAGAAAGATTTCTTCTCCTAAAAAATCCTTCCCCTGGGGCAGCAGAGACCATAACAGCTTCCAGGTGCTCCATGGAGGCCTCCCAATTAGCGTAGGGAACTTCTCTTTTGCTGCATCCATTGAGCACATTGACTGGACACTTCCAGTCCCGATTTTGCAAAGAGACTGCACAAGGTATCTAGAATCTGGGCTGTGAGATGGAGGCTGAATGGTTCCACACGGGGCTCTGGGGCCAAACTTGCTTGCACAGCATCCTTACCATGTACGTCTCGTGAGTGGCAAAGTTGTGGTAGTAAAGCCTTCCCTCTCCCCCGATGAAGATGCCCGAGCTGTTTTCTTTATGGTAGAACACAGGGTACTTCTCCCTCGTGGGAAACATGTACTCCCTGGCACCTGGGGACACATGGGACAGTCATCAGGGAAAGCACGCGCCAGGAGCAGCTCGGGCAGACTCAGCACAAGGGGAGCGCGGGGAGGCGCTGCCCGTGGAGGAGGAGGAAGAGGAGGGAAACCCCTGGCCCTGATTCGCACACGCACCACGGACTTAGCCCCCGTCCTCCCTCCCCAGGTGCCAGCGAGAAATGAGCTGCAAGAGCAGGCGCTGTGTAACAACCGCAGAGGGGAGGAAGGAGTGGGCGTCCCCACGTCCTCCTCCTTTCCTTCCTCTTTCACGACCTGCCCTCCTCCCTCCGCACTGGCGGGGGCGGGAGGGCAGGGCCGGGGCTGGCACCCTGGGGACCCCCCTGGTGCCCCACTCCTCGTGGTCCTGCCTTCCCATGCAGCCGGAGAGCGCTGGGCAGCCGTGCCAGGACGCGGCACCTGGGGCACAGTAGGCCGGGGCAGCCCTGCTCGCCCTCCCGCCGCCCCTCAGGCTCCGCTCGCTGCTCCCCGGCCAGGCCGGCACGAACTCCTGCTTCTCCTGCAGCAGCCACGTTCCAGAGGGTTCCTTCTCTGTCTGGCATTTGGGGCCGAGCCCGGCGTGGGCACCCGAATCAATGGCACGATTGTCACTTGAGATGCTAACGCGCGGGCCCAGGCGCGAGCGGCAGAAAGGGCAGCTCTGTGCTCTGTAGGCAGCACGGAGAGCGTGCCAGAGGGAGCAAGAATAATAACATTAACGCGGGAGGAGGAGGGAAGCGCCCTGCTCCCGGGAAGGGCTCCCTGGTTCCCTCCGTGTGCTGGTGAAGCCCACGAGGCAGCGCCCGGGGCACAGGGCAAAGGTTCATTCCCGGCCTCCCGCCCCCAGAGCAGATGTCCCCAGCGCTGCAAAGGGACCGCGTGGGCGCTGGGTTGTCACCCCGTAACCAGCAACCACAGAGGGTGACCCAGCCGCGGGCCGGCTCCGCCGGGTGAGTCCTTGTTGCCTCTGCCCTCCGCTGCTCTCCGAGCGGGATGAGGCGCCCGGCCCACGGGGATCACGGGCAGCTCGGAGCCCGGCTCGCTGCACGGCGCTGCCGCCCGCCCCCGTGGTGCACCCGTGACACCGATGACCCCAGCACCTGCTCGGCCACCTCCAGAGTGGATTCCTGCCTGAGTCACCGCATTGCAAGCACACCCAGCTCATGTGCTTCCCGGCTGCTCCACAGGGAGCTCATCCTTCCCCCAACATCCAGCCTTTATCTCTTCCTTCCTTCCTTCCTTTGGGATTACGCACAGATTATGACATGTCTCTGCCGCAATCTGACCGGGATAGTCTTGGCGGGCACGAGGCTGCGGTGGGAGGCGGGCGCGCAGCAGGGTTGGCTCCGTGGGCAGCACGCCGGAGGCACGGACGCGCCCGCCGCCCCGCGCGTCACCCGGCTCCCGGGAGCGGCGTCTCCGCGACATCCGTTTCCCAATGCCCCTGTGTTCCTGGCTCCGGCCGGAACCTGCTGCCTTAGTCACCTGGCCCAGGGGCTCCCAGGCCTGATGTCACCCTGCAACGTCACTCGTTTCACCGCTCCGTCGAGACCAGAGGCCAATCCAGGGGTTTCCCCTGGCCCGGCGGCTCCCTTGGAGCGCGGCCAAGGGCAACGCAAGGCCTCTCAGCAGCCCAGTGAGCGACGGAGCCCCGCGGGCAGGTGGCGGCTGCCCCCGCTCCCCGAGGGGCTGCGATCTTCCCTGCTGGCTCCTTGGCGAGGCTGGCGGGCGGCCAGGCTGCAGTTTTAGATCATCTATAAATTCCCAGGCGGAGACGCTGCTGCCGGAGTGAGCGTGGCCATGGGTGGCTGCCGTGAGCACCAAGATCGGCTTCTCCTTCCCCTCAGTGAAAGCACCCTGGGGAGCGGCCCAGGGGGCCAAGAGGAAGGCAGAGCGACGGCGAGGGCGCAGCGAGCTGCCACCTCCCAAACCATTCCGTCCCCGGGGGCTTTGCTGCCAGGATGAGCCTGTTCCGCCTGGGGGCTTTGGCCCTGAGGAGGGTTTTCAGGTAAAGCTGGAAGGAGCAGGGAGCTGCAGGGTGGCTCTGCGCTGACCAGCCACGTGAGCTCCCTTGGCCACTGGCCAGCGCGACTCGCTGAAAGTGACACCCCGGTGCAAGGAGTTTCGGGGAAACCGGGAGCAGGAGAGGCTGCCGAAACCACTTCCCGGTGCTCAGAGCAGCCCCGCGCCGCCTCTCGCTGCCCTCCCCGCTGCCCCGGGGTCCCCGGTGCCAGAGCCCAGCCGCCCTGAGGAGCAGGAGCAGAAACGGAGGAGCCCTTGCATGGTGTCACTGGCTCCAGGGGCATGAGAGAGGGGCCCTGCGGAGGATGAGGAGCTGCGGCGCCGGCATCGCTCATTCCCTAGGGATTTCCTAGCCGGGATGAGGAAGCAGCAGGAAGCACGACCCTGCTTGTAGCCCCGCACATCAAGGGCGCGAAGCCCTTCAGGCATGGGGGTGCCGGGCCCGGCCGCCCCCGGCATCGTGCTCCTCGCCTCTATTCCTGCTCCGCGGCAAGGCGGAGTGACAGGTTTCATCTGTTCCGCATTTCTCATTCCGCCTCCCCCCGCCGAGACAGTTTGGAGGGCAGCAGAACTCAATAAGCTGCCAAGAGACCTCGCGCCGTCTTCTCTCGCGCTCCTCCCCAGCTGCTTCCCGCTCCCTTCCCAGCACTCCCGCCCTTCCTGGGCCCTGCACAGGGGCAGGACGGGGGGATAACGCTGGGGCCCGGCTATTCGAGAGCCCCTGCGTGTGCCTGCCCGCCCAGTGTGCAGAGAAGGGCATGAGTGCCCGAAGGTGCCGTGGGGAGGGACGAGCCGCGTTCCGAAGCTGCCACCGGCAGGAAGGGTTTCAGGTGACGGGGCAGTGAACAAAGGCGAGCACGGGACCGCGCAGTGCCCGTGGCCCGGCTGGCTGCTCCGGCAGAGTTCCCGGAGGCCAGTGTTAGACTGCGCCCTTGCAGGGGCTAAATTTAGAGCCAGGTTCTGTTCCGGGCCCTTTTTCCCTAGCAAGGCTCCTGTGGGAAGCCGGAGGCTGCGCCCGGCGCTCAGGGCATTTCCTTATGCGGCAGCTGCAAGGAGAGTGGCAACAAAAGGAGGCTCCACACGGCTCCACACGCCCTCCCCGCCGGAGCGGCTGCTTCCAGGCGCCGATTCATCCCAACGAGGGAAAAAGTCGCCCCGGGCGCCTCTCGCTGCCAGCACCGTAACCGCCTTACATGGCACGTGGAGCCCTCCTGGTCTCCGCAGAGGGGTAACGGGGTGGTTTAGGGAGATACTTGCGAGCCCAGTTCCAAATCCCACCCCCGGGAGCCGACTTCCCAACGGCAGCCTGGGAGCAAAGTGGGGACGTGGGCGAGGAGCCACCGCTGCCGCCAGGGGCCTCGCGGGAGCCAGGGGGGCGGCTGGAGCCGAGACAGGCGCGGGAACAGGAGGATCGAGTCCTATTCCTGGGGCAACCAGGAATAGCCGCGTGCAAGGACACAGCTCTGTGGGACGGTGCTGCCAGCACAACAAGCAATTTCCTGCTTCCCGAGCCCTTTTTCTGGATACAAACTTCTCTAAAAAGCATCCTGTACTCATTCATCCCGCCTTCTGGTGCCAAGAGGGACAACATCACCTCCCTAACACCCTTTCCACCTCCTTTTCTGAGCACGACGCTGGCCCACGGAGCCGGCTCCAGCTCCTTGGGCCGTGCCTCCTTTCCAGTGCAGCAGCCCCAACTCCTGTTACTCCTCCCGTGCCTGCTGCTTTTGGGGGGTGTGATTCACTCACTGCATTCATGGGGTTTGTTTTGCTTTTTCAATCTGTGCCCAGCAAAAAAAAAACATTTTGAAGCAGCGTTTTAGGGCACCCACAACTCCCACCTCGGGAAAACGGGCTCTCTGCAAGAAGTAGTGCTGGGAAAGCAAACACCGGAGAGCTCCGTGTGAAACCCCATCCAAGGAGCCGCTTCGGGCACTGCCCGCGTCAGCGTGAGCGCGGCCTCTCCTCTCCCTCGCCAGCCGAGCGCAGGGAGCTGCTCCCAGAACGCTGCGAGGCCAAGCAGACGCGGGCGCGTTGGCAAAGCCCGGGCGCTGCCGTGGGCAGCATGGGCATTTTCCGGGAATCGCCATTTCCCGCCTCGCTTTCTGAAGCCAACATGCCTGGACGAGGCAGCCAGGGGTCGAGTGCCTCCGTGTTCCCTTCCCTGAAGGGCTTGGCAGCATCTCCACAGTGCAGCTCCAAGCCCAGCTGCTCCCGGGAAAGAGGGGGCTAGGGAAGCAGCGGGATTCCATCCCAGCCATGGTGCAGCATCCATGTGGCACCACAGGCTGGGATGCTGGCGCTCCTGCTCAGCACGCAGAGGCTGTTCCGCGCCTGTTCCACCGGCTGGGCTGCTCCAAGGACACGGCGTTCCCGCTGGACACGCTTTCCTCAGGCTAAACTTGCTGCCACTGCAAAAACCACAGCAGGGAGGCAACCTGCCGCCCGCCGAGGCTGCGGGGAAGGCCAGCAACCACGGGAGCCCCCGGCCTCACAGGCAGCCGGGAAGCCGGACAGGTCCTTGCCAGGGAGAAAGGGCCCTTGAGGCCGTTGCCCAGGGGCAACCTGTGCCGAGCGCTGCTCCGTGGGGCAGGAGCCCGTGGGCACCTCGGGTCCCTGTGCGCCCATCCCCGTGGCCTCGAGCGATGGGGCGCTGCTGCACGACGAGAGCAGATGGCGCCCAATAAACCCCTGCAAATTCCCGGCCTCGGGAGCTCCCAGTTCTGCCCACAGATGAACACCAGGAGCCTGGAGGCCGCGACGGCCTCTGCTGCTAAATCCTCCCGCGGGGCATTAATCCCCGAGCACCCGCTCGCAGCAGGATGCTCCTGCGCACCGCGCGCTTCGGGCACTCGCTGCAAACCCCAGTAAAAAGCGGCTCTTTTGTTTCTTCCTCTCTGCGAGCACGAGCCCTTGCAGCCCTCCCGGAGGTCACGGGCAAGCGCGTGAAACACGTCGCGTTTGCAGCGGCAGGGAAGTGCAGCGGAGCAATAAGGAAATTCACTGTTTGGTGCAAATACTGCTCGTCCCCTGAGCTAGAGGAAACGGTTATTGGGCAAGGAGGCCACCTTGGCTTTGATAGCGCCGACCTGTGGGAAAGGCTTGCCAGGAAACACAGGGGTAAAGGGCTTGTCAAGGTAAGGGAGCCAAATGAAAGAAGAAAAATTGAGGAGGTTCAAAAGGCTTCCTGAGAGCGCGGTGGGTTAAAGCAGGGCCAGAGCTGCGCCCAAAGGCACAAGAGGAGAATACGCTGAGCCCAACTCCGCGGCAGGGAGGGGAAAGGCACCGCAGGCGCCCGGCTCGTGCTGCGCGCGCTCGCCGCAACCTACCTCGGGGTGCCGTGATGATCCTGGGGTTCACCTTGGAGCGCCCGGCCACCATCAGGCCCAGCTGGCTGGCCCACAGGGCCACCAGGAGGGCAAGTGGGGACCTCGTGCCCATTTCAGGGGCTTGGGGAGCGCAGGCGGCGGCGAGCTCGCGAGCCTGACAGCTGCATTTCTCTTCTCATGCGCGGGGCGGATCCAGCGCGGCCGAAAATGGAAACGAGGGAGGGACCAATGCTGCAGGACTCCAGCAACTCCTCTCGCTTGGTAAAGCTCGGGCTTTGCAGGGAATTTGTCCTCCTTCTTCCTTTTGCTTCTTTCCTGCAAGTGAGAGGTGGGAGCCTGGTGGCTTCATTTTCTAGCCGAGAGGCTTGTGATAGATATATTAGGGTTGATATGGACCAAGTGAAAACGAAAACGTGTGCTGCATATGTGGGTGTGTACATATATATATATATAGTTCTATAAGATACAAGAATAAGTGTCACCCAGACAGGCTGGTTGATAGTGAAGGACACTGCTCACGCCTTTCTCTGCGGCAGCTACAAGGAGATGAGAGCAATGGGCTGCTCCCAGCAACGCAGGAGATTCGCCCCCAAATGCAGTTGTCCTCACAGGGCAAAGTGGGCACGGGAGCCACGACTCGACCGCTGCTATCCCCTGTTCTCCGCGTTGCACAACAACGGCACATACGTCCTGCGTGTCACACGCGTGTGAACACAGGAGCGGCATCTGCGGGCGGGAACGCACACAACCTGTTTACTCAGAGACCTGCTGAACAAACAGCCCTTCCTGCACGTTCCCGCGCTGACTTTTGTCATGCAAACGCTCTGACAAGAAGAGCGAGGCGCTCCCGTGCGAGGAGAGCGGGGTCAGACGTGAGCAGAATAGGAGAGTCCCACGGGGAACTCGCATGGCCGGGCGACGCAGCTGTTCTCCCTTTCAAGTCACTGCTGCAGCGGAGCGGGCACCGCGCCGCTCCTGAGGGAGATGAACGGTGGCAGTTCAACCGCTGGGGGGACGTTCAACGGGGGACATTCTGGAGGAAGCAGAAAATTAATGAGCCGGCTAGTTGTCAGTTTTAAGGACCCAGGGGAATTCTGCGCTGACTCCAAGTGCGGGGTTTCATCTCTTTCATTAACCAAATAGCCATTTGGGTAATTACAGTGTGACAACACACACATCAGCTCTGGTTTTCTACTTTCGGACACGGTGATTCCCAGATGAGCTTTGAACTGCTCTGCACTGCTGCTCACCTTTAAGCGACCGCCCAGCAAACCCCAGAAGCTACTGAATTTCCCTGCCTGCCCCACTGATCCCAGAGGTGCTGGGCCCCACAGCCGCCTGCTTTCCTGTGGCTCCAGAAATTGCTGGAAATTTTCTAGCTGGAAAATGCATGTGTAACTCATGAATTTTCTTTCACAGAGTTGGGAGCGAAGCAGGAACAGGGTGGCACCATTTGCAAATCAGCAGCCTAAGCCAAACAACGCACACTGGTTCCTTAATAAACATAACGACCCAACAATTTGCATCCACCAAAATGTGGGCTATGCAAATGGCCACCGCATGAACTGTTACCTGCTTTTCTTTCCGGACCTGATGAGTCACGTTCTCTGGCTGCTTTCCCCTCACAGGGTCCCACATGATGCTTTCAGGCCTGGGCACAGAGAAGGGCCGACGAAGCCATGGGAGGAGGATAAAGGTCTTGGGGAAATGGCGCGTGGGCTCGAAGCTGATGGCTCCTCTTGCCCCAGGTCCTCGGCTGCAGGAGATCATGGTGTTTAACACAAGGCTGCTCCAAGATCTCTGCAGACCAGTTGCCAGCACAGCAGACGGGAAAGACAGAGACAGTGAGGAGCATCCCACGCCCAAAAAAGCTAATCTTCAGTGAAGGGTCTTCATTAAACTGGAGCTCTCACCCCCAAAGCCTTCTGTTCCCCCTCAAAGCTACCTCTGCCCTTGGCATCCTGAACCCCTCAGAGCAGGGGCGAGTCCGACTGGCAGAGATGCAGAGACCCAAGGAGGAGGCTGCATCCAGCCCCATTCACCAACCCAGTTTCACCCCGTTCGCTTGAAGAGACCAGCAGTTTGGGGACAACCTGGGGGCCCAGGGACCGTCCCCACACACTGCAGCTGCGTGTCGAGCTGCACGTAAAGAGCACAGTGCAACGCTGGGCTCAGCAGACGCAAGCAAGGGGCAGCCTCGGCACACGAGGAGCATGGAGCCACCTTCAGCCTGTATCTGTTTTGTCTGAAGATCGGGTGTGCAGACGGGGCACAGACAGACACCGCTCACACCAGCAGCGCAGGGAGGGTTTGTGTTGACCTCCCACGAGGCGGGGAGCGTGTCCTCCCGCTGCGCCGACGGCGTGTTACGGGTTTGGACGCGGGCATGCTTTCCCCAAGAAATTCATCAACAGAAAGCACAGGCGTCACTAAACACAAACGTCCTTATCCCAGTGAAAGCAAGATCTTTTCCCTGCTGTGCCAGCTCTCCCAGAAACCTGCCAGGCACAGCTTGAGCTCTGGCTGTTACCAGCTGTGGCAGCGCCAGAAAAGTACCAAAAAGGGTCATTTTGGTCATGGCGTAAAGGACAGATATAGAGCCCTCAAAGAGCAGACCTCTTACCTATGGCATTCCTACTGCCTTAGCATGGGATTTGTGCTAGTTTTCCTCTGCATTTTGCCTTTTAGAGTTACTAGTGTAGCCTTGATGGGAATAAAGTGAAATTCCACTCACTGTTTCTCTTGGCACCACCCACCAGGTCCTTTGGTTCTCGAGCGCTGGAGCGAGGTGGTGATGGTGGGAAGGAAGCAGAGCAGATTGGTTATCAGCAGCTACCGCTGTCAGGACGCGCTCTTCGCTCCAACTCACATGCCTGCAGAAAGCCGGGCCCCTCTCAACCACCTCCTTCCCTGCACCGCACTGGCTGCCAGCGCCTCGGCCTCTCCAGACACGCCGTTTTCATGGAAGTTTGTCTCCAGAGGCTGTTTAATCCGGACTAATCAGCAGGGCTGATCAGGTCATAGACCTCCCTTCTGCCCTGATGCTGAAGCACAGTGAATTGCCCCAAGAAAAGTCACCAGAGTTTAGGGCAAAACCCAACCGCCTTGTGAGCTAACTGCCACTCGAGAAGGGGAGGAAGAGCCATCTGCCCCAGAACGTCTTTGCTCAAATACTCCATCCTTTTGAGTTACCAAAAGTCGAAGCCTACGATGGAGCAGTCTCAAATTCACCTCAGCTCCAGAAAGTCCCCCTAGTAGCACACAGGTTAAGGCCCAGACCCACAGTCCACTCTCCCAGTTCCCTACCATAAATATGGGGTAGAATCCAACTCTACATTTTCTTCCCGGGAATCATGGCAAATCCTCTGCTCCCCAGGGAGCCCCTTCAAACTGGTGTTGGGAAAAATGCCAGAAGAAACCCTTGTCAGCCGGCCAGGCATGCAACGTAAGTGGAGGCTGCTGAGAAAAGTAAACTCATTTAAAGATATTAAGTTGACCTTGTCCTGCTACTTCAAAGACCGATAGCTGTCCCGCCAGGAAGGGAGATACATCGCAGTGCTGTATCTCTTGAAATGCCTTCCTGTCTTGGCCCGTTGGGGGCGACGCGCCGCCAAGTGACGCAGAAGGTGTCTGCAGTTCTGCGCCGTCCTTGGCTGCGGCTCCCGAGGGCCCAGCGGGTGCCGCGGGGCTCCGCTCCGCAGCCGCTGCGGGAAGGTCGCCATCCCCGCCAGCAGGTGAGTGGGAGCAGCTCGAGATCTCACCATGTGCTCGAGCCCCTTGGACTCGTTCTCCCCCGTGACCTGTCAAAACTCTTGGAAGGGACGTTGGCCCGTGCGGGGAAGAGCTGCCCTTTCTTCCTGCCTCCCATCTGCCCTTCCTTGCATAGGAAGCAGATGATGGCCACAAATCCTGCACATTATGTGTCCAGAGAGCTCCCGTGTAGCTCACTGCAGAGAGCACTTAGAGGGAGCCATAAGCCACCAGATCACAGGCTGTCAGGAGGGAAGGAAAGAGAAGAGCAAGAGCTGAAGTGAAGGAAGAATAATCTGGCATGAAAACTGCCTGGGCCGGCACCAGCTGGCAGGATCCACGGGATGATTAAATTATGCGTAACGGAGGAGCCGTCGGGATCGCAGCACTTAATCAGAGGCAGCTACACCTCGAGACCAAACCCTTCAGAGCCGGAACCGCCGGCCTCGCTCCCCTTCCCCGGAACGAGGCCCTGTGCAAACAATCCAATTAAAAGAGAGGCAAAGAGCGTGGCAGGCACCCCGCAGGAGGCCGGGCCGCGTGCTGGGCATTACTAGGGGATTACGGCGCTCGGCTGTCACCGGCAACAGACTCCTTTGGAAAGGGGGTTAAGTGACAATTTTCCTCCCGCCCGCCCAGCTCTCTCAGCAATGCGGCTCCTCTCACCACATTGGCATCCGCAGCAATCCCGGGTTGTTCGCAGGTACCTTCCAAAATACATACACGTAACCCCAGAGACTGCTGCCGTGGCTGCACCTACCGGCCACTGAACGCTCGCTCGGGGCAAAGACGGCTAAAGCTGCACAAAACAGGGGACTCTGGCATGCACGGTGCTGTGGGGAGGCACAGAGGCTGGAAGCCTGCATTAAAATAAAAATACCAGCGCAGTCTGTTCACTACCAAGATCCCCATTATGGCCCCAAAGCTCCCTGGACCTCAGGCCCCTAGGTGCTTGGAAGTTTACCCAAGGGGCACGTTTACTCACCCTGCTCTTATGCTCTCTCTGCAATATACACTCACGGGACAGAGGACTTTTTGCTCTGACACCTTGTAACTCATTTTACGCCTTTATTACCGCCGTGCAAACGCAGAGCTCTCCTGAAGGAGCCCCGCGCTCGGCACGGGAGCTAACGGGAGCTGCCCGCAGGACCGTGCCGCGCTCTCAAACCACCACGGTGCCGGTCTCAGTGGCAAACAACGGGGCTTGGCTGAGCCGGCAGCAGCCTCAAATGTCCCCACGCCGGCCGGGGAGGCTCATGAACTTTCCCTAAAGTCGCACTTCTCATCCCAAAACTGAATGTTTTTTTTTTTTTCAAGTTTCCAGAGCCAATAAGCGTCAAAGACAAGAGCTTTTCAGCTTTGGAAGATACATCACGAGGGTGTTAACCTTCCTCCCACTGTACTTTTTGGGTGTTTTTTTTTTAACCATATTCTCATTAAACTCAGCAAGGATCCTTATAAAGTTAGCAGGACTAGAGCAACACATGCTATTATAAGTCAGAGGGTAAATTATACGTGTTAATATGTTCTAAATATAGAAGAAAATATTATAATTAGGAAATGAACATACTTTGGCAGCATGACATTCTCAGAACATTTCTGCTTTCACTAAGTTAACAGTCAGCTGCCCGGAAAGAGGCCTGGTTTATTAAGTAGTTGCCCAGTCAGCATAACGTGGAGCCTCGGCATAAGCAGAACAGTTCCCTAAAGGAGGCTTGGCCCGCAAAAGCCACCAAAATCCCTTTTCCCTGTTCTTTAAGAAAACTGTGACCAAGTCCCACATTTTTACATGGTACTTGATGTGGGAACAGATGCTCTGTCACTTGCCTCAACTTTTGGATTCTCATCTATGGATTCTCATGCCCCAACGGGGATTTGGTTCCTCGGATGCTGCAGCAGCAGCTGCCCTGCAAGCAGGAGTCATTCCACAACCTCAGTCTGGCTGGGGAAGCGGGAAAAAAAAAATCTTCTTCTGAAATGACAGGGGTATGTGGGAGGAGGAAGGGAAATCTAACACTAGTCATTTAAAACAAGAAACCAAGACTGAAGCACTTGAAACCAAATTCTTATGCAAACCAAAACTCCCAAACGCAACGAGGCCGCGTCTGCGGAGACGCTCGCTACCTCCAGCGTCAACGCCGGCTCCTGGAATAGATCGGGCCGGACGCGTCCGCTTCACACATGGGAAGGCTCCAGCATCACTGTGAAAGTGAAGGAAGACGGAAGCGGGCAGCTCACGCTGGCTGGGTACAGCCAAAGTTATCATGAAGCTGAGGAGATCTCTCCATTTTCCCCCTTCTGGAAAATTACCCGTGCACAGTACAGCCTGGCTCCTCCGGGGACGGCCAACTCGAGACCCTCTTAACCAGAAGAGGGACGAGGGGGAAAATGGGGAATTAGCCACGGAGAGGGACAGAGGACAAAGGAAGAGCACATATGGGGCCAAACCGCATTGCCAGCGGAATTGCTGGCCCCTGCAGGTGTCCACAAGGCTCCGGCACTGCTGGTCAAGCACCAGGATGAATAACAACGTGAGCATTAACGAAATGCTGCACTAAGAGCCAGCTGCTGCCAGCACTGCTGAACCGCCCCCCCGCTGTGACCGCTTCCCCCGGCGGCACTGCTAGAGGCAGGGAGGGAACTGAACCGAGAAGTCTTCGGTGCAAGGAATGGAAAGTCCCCAACGAAAGCAGCGTGCGCGGGCGAACCGCGGCCCGACGCCCCCACCCACTAAATGGTCAGGAACAAAAAGCTTTGAACAACCCCTTTTTCCCAAGGCTGCTCCCAGGAGCGTCATGGCAAGGCTGCAGACGCAGGGAAACAGCACAGCGGAAAAGCTAAAAAGCAGCAGGGCAGGATCCAGACAAGCCGAGAGCCGACAGGGATGGATGCTCCTCTCACCCCAGCGAGGGAGCAGCCGGCAAACCCGGCCCAGGAGGACAGGAAAGTGGCTGGGCAGGGGTGGAACAGGGGAGAGGACGCAGAGGCCACGCAGGTGGGAGACAACTCATCAACATTTGCTCGCCAGAAGCGGGATGTATCCGTCGTGCTTCAGCCCTTGGTGCTGCTGTCGGGACTGCCTCTTCCTCCTCTGTCACCAGCCTCGTGGGGCCAAGCGGGGCTGCTCTTCCCCTCCAGCGTCTCCAAACGCGCCTGGCTGCTGAACAATTCTATTTCAGGCGGGCAGAGAGGCGAGAGGAGGGAAGTGGAGTGCATGCAATCGCGTTATGAGCAAAGCTGGTGCCAAGTTCTTCTCTGCTACAGCCAGTTCAGCAACACAACGTGTCTGGTGGGGTGCTCCGAGCCAAGCGCCCCGCGTGTCCCGAAGCAGCAATCCATGTTCTTTCCATGCAAAACATCCCGGCACTTCTCAGTGATCCGCTGCCAAAGGGAGAAGTGGAAATAGCCAATCTAATGGAAAAAAGAAATGCTTCATACAAAACAAATGTATGCACAGGGATGAGGCACAGAAACACACTACATCTGTTCCCCTCGAAGCACAAAGGTAAAGGCACTGGGGCTGGAAACAAATTAATCACCTTTCATGCTGCAAATCATGCGAGTTCCAAAGCAAGGATGAGGACAGTGACCAGGAGGGGTGTCTCAAGAAAATCCGCTTCTCGCCCTCTTTGCATCTCCTAGACTATGGCCAGGAGAGGGGGGGACACCACACAACACCCCCCGGAGACCCTTAATTAACACCTCCCAGTTGAGAGGCTGCCCGGGATGCAGCACCCGCTACGTAATAGCCGAGATCTTAGCAAAAAGGATTCATGTGCTCCGAAGGGAGCGGGGAGAGGAGCAGCCTGGGCGCAGGAGACCGTGTCCTGCTCTTGGCTTCCCCAGTGCTGCACGGTGCCCTGCCACAGAAACCACCTCCCGTTTTCCTGCCTGGATCCGGATGGCACACGCGGAGCAGAGCCGGGCCCTGGTGTTTCCAGCTTCTCACACGTCCCGCGCCTGCCATCAGACACAAACGCACCTCATTCCCTTTGGAATTCAGGTGCCACCACCAGCATGGGACACCCGCTGCAGCCCAACCTCTGCCTCCAGCCTCCTCGTGTTTGTCATGCTTTTACTGTCACCCTGTGGTGACCAAACAGCCGCACTTCATTCCTGCCAACTTGCAGGGCCCTACCCGGACCCACCCCACACAGCCGGGAGCAGCTTTCTGCTGGGCAGGAGACAACACAATGCTTCTTCAAGGCTCCTTCCTTGAGAGGGGGTCTTCTGTTGAACCTTTCCGACTGCTCTAGCTCAAGCATGTGCAGGACACTCCACTGCCAACGCACCGTCCTGGCACCTGGTCACAGACACTGTAGTGCTCTGCTAGTGCCCTCTGCTGAACCAGTCACAGTCCTACAAGGGGCAGAGCGGTTCCCGGGCTTGGTGGCGCAGGGAACGCCCCGGCGCTCCGATGTGCTGAGCCTAAAGCAGGAGTGATCACAACCCAAACACCAGGCGAGTGAAGACAGTCCGTTTAATACAGTCAGACAGAGGAACCACAACAGCAAAACGGAATAGCCTGAAGCGTGTCAGGTGGGCAGGAACAAACCAGCGAACCAGGGAATGTGCTGAAACAGCTAAGATTGCAGAAATGCAGTCACCACAGCTCTTGGAGCAAAAAAAGCCACCGATCCTTCTCCGTGCAGCGCAAAGCTCCAAGGCCGCATCTCTGGCGGGCAGAGGGGCAAGATGGAGAGAGGCACCTGGATACCCTTAGCATGGCCAGGGCTCCCAAACAGGAGCCCAAGGCCACCTGCAAGGAAAGGAGCCGCCGCCCCGGGTGCTCCATGCCCAAGGGCGCAGCCTCGCTGCAGGCAGGAGCCGCAGGGCCGGGCCGCAGCGCGAGCAGCGGTATGAGGTGCCCAAAGCTAGGGAGCCCCACCAGCAAAGATGAGCTCCAGGGCGGCCTGGATGTCCCCTCCGGTGGCCTGCAGGGCCCGGAGGCTGAGCTCATCATCGTGGATGCCCATGTCTCGCAGCTGCTGAAGCTGTGGTTGCCACTGGCTCTACAGACAGGAGACAAAAGCAGCTCTAAGTCCTGCTGAAAACGACCCCCGGCCCACCAGCCCCGCTGTGCTTCACGTTGCTCTCCGATATCCCCCTTCCTGCCTGACCTCCTGCCCCAGGAGGTGGATGGAAGACCCAGCTCCACCCTGCAACACCTGCTGCTGGACTTTCCACGGCTCCCGGGGAAGAGGCCGAGGCACTGACCTGCAGGCTGGGCTGCCCGGAGGCCTGCAGGGCATGTTGCAAGGCCTGGCTGAAGAGGTCGTTGGTGATGGGTGTTCCTGACTGGACGCTGGATGACATTGGGGAGGTGCCAGAGGAGTGACCCTGGGAGGAAACAGGTTACACGAGGATCAGCAGGCCACTGTCGTCACCACAACCAGAGGCAGCAAGAGCAGCACCTCCAAAACTCCAATTATTACTCCACAAATGAGGCCGAGACCCCAGTTGTAAGAGAATTACCCTGCCAGGGCCCCCCGGTTGGCTTCGAGCCCCGCTGCCCTCGTACCTGCGTGCCCGGAGTCGGCGTGTGGGAGCTGCTCTCCGGGGTGCTGGCCAGGGCCAGCGCGGTGGCCAGCTCGCTCTGCGTGATCGGCCGCGGCCCCGCGGCCCCCGAGTAGCCCAGGGAGGCCGGCCGGGAACCAGACGCGCTGCTGGACGGTGTTGATCGGGTGCTCTGCACAAAGGGGCAAAAACAACCCAAAACCCGCAATTTTGGTGTCTGTGTCCCACTAGACTATGGCTCACGTGCTTATGCCCAGGGATCCCTCCCTCACAGCACTTGGAAGTCGGGCGCAGGGCTCTCGGAAAACACACACCCCTGGCAATGAGATGCAGCTATTCCCAAGCTCTGTTACTGCAAGGCTGCAGACACTGCCAGTAAACCTTTCTGTGTGTCATTCACCAGCTCACAAACACAGCGTTAACAGCCAGCAACAAAAAAAACGAGCAGCGGTGCTGAACCCACGCTGCAAACCCCAAGCAGCTGCTGCACCCTGACCTGCCCAGTCACCTGGTGAAAGTCGTCTTCTTCATCTGAGAGACCTTCAAACAGAAAGCCACCTGGAACGGAACACAAAACAAACGGATGCAGAAAACTAGGTGCTGGCAGGAAACAAGGATTCTGGGAGTCCAACGAACCTGGCTCAGCTCCAGCCAAAGCGTTAGGAAAGAGGCCTCAGCCCCAGCGAGATCTCAAGCCCATCATTTGTATGTGAGTGAAGCCAAGCACTTTGTAGAGACTCAGCTGGGAGAGGCCCTGAGCCTGAAGTGGACCAGATGAGTCTCACGGTCGGTGCAAAAATCTACCAAACCACAACGAACACTCCAGAACCCCAAACTCTTCTTCCAGCCTAGGTCGCACCAGGTCAGCACGGCACGAGCGGCTCTGTTGCACGGCACCCTGAGGGGCTGCGGGCTGGACGCACCTGGCATTTCCCGGTAGGAGCCGGACGAGAGGCTCCGGGAGGAGGTGTCCGGGGCTGGCAGCGGGGCGCTGCCGGCCACCGAGTGCAGCACCAGGACGATGGCGTTGACGAGCGCCGGGTGCGCGGGAATGAGCCTGGAGGGACAGAGCGTGAGGATGCGTCACGGGCAGGGAAAGCAGCACTTCAACGGCAGCACAAAGCTCACGAAAGCAAAGGCAGAAACATTCGTGACGATCACACACAACATCCCAAGAGAGCCCACACATGAGGGTTGTTGTCCCCATTCCGATCGACGGCCTCCGTGGGACTGGCACTGATGAGGGCCTGAATCTATAGATGGAAGGAAGCTCCTTCCTGACCCCATGTTGACTCTCCCATTTCACACATGTCCCAATTAACTTTCTGCTGTGAGAAACAGTATCTGGATTCAACCTCATGATCTGGACACAAGGATAGCCCTTGTCTCTCATGAAATATCCTTTGGTCTGTGCAATATTGGAGGTACATGCACATCAAAGCTCTAGGCAAAGCCTCAGCTCCCTCTTTTCTGTTGCTGAATCTCTGGCTGGGGGTAGCTGTACTGGCAGATGGGAGCAGAAGCCTCTTGCACGCAGAGAAGAGCAGCTGGGGCAGCAGCACAGCCCAGGCTCTGCTTCGCCGCTGCCCCAAGGGGCTCACGTGAACTTACGTGTCCAGCATGTTGGGGTCTGCAAACACTGAGAAGAGATCCTTGTCCTGCAGGACTCCTGGGAAGGACCAGGAAACAAAAGTAAGAGGCAGGATACAGAAAACCCACAGCAGCCAGGGAAAAAAGAACCATTGGAAAACCAAAGAAATTGACTGTCTTTCAGAAACGGAGTCACTAGCAGGCGCCGTAAGTACTCTGTTATTGTTCTCTTCAAAATCTTCCACTTCTCTGTGGAGGGATTCCCCATCACAACCACACTCCCATGGCAGAGTCTTCCCAGCAGATCCCAGGGGCTCTGCCCAGGCACAAACAGCAGCTCTTCCCTACAGACGGAGCCACTCTCAGCCCAGCCCAGCCGGCTGCTCTCCCTATTCCGCCTCTCTAAGGCAACGTGCTAAACGGCCAAGAACTCGCTGGGCCGACGCCGACATTTGATGACATCTTTGCAACACTTTGCAGAAGGAAAGAGCACCTCGAGCTCCCCCTCCAGCTCCGTGTTCCCTCTTGAAGCTCGTGCCCAGCCCCAAGTGTTACAGCGGAGCCTAACCGCCTCTTCAGCAGACACTCAGACACCCTTATGTGCCACAAAGGGGCACTTTCTTCGGAGAAAAGTGCTCTCTCTCTCCTCCACATCATGAATTACACACTAACCACGCTCCTCTGGCTTTCCTTGCATCCTCCGGGTCCCGTTTAGACTCACCCAAAGCGACGGGGTCACTGCTGAGGCCAGGCGTAGCTACAATGATCTGGTCCAAGGACTCCTTGTTTCCCAGCATCTTGAAGACCTGTCCGAGATGGCGGAGGGATCAGTGGCGTCGCAGAACGGCTCCCCTCCGGGATCTGCCCCTTTCCCGGGAAACGCCAGCGCACTCACCGCGTCCCTGTAGGCAGGGCTGCTGTGCAGGGCGGTGTGGAGGACCCGGAATTCCCGCACCGCGGCCACCTTATCCACGGGCTCTGCGGGAAGAGCAAGAGAGCAGAGCGGCGTTCCCTCTCTCCTGCGGGGGTTATTAGCCTTTCGAGCACCTTTTGGGGCTTCCTTGCTGCAGGGCCAATGGCGACTGAATTCCCTGGATTCATTTCATCCCGGGAGGAAGGGTACAGAAAAATGGTTGCAAGTGCCCAGAGAACAGGCTCCCAGCTTCCAGACGTGCAAAAATATGTACATACACCCTCCCACACGCACAGAAAGATGTTGAAATAAGAACTTTAAACTAACGTGTTTTATTCTGCGGTTTGGCAGAGCAAGACACACACAAACCCATGCACCCCTGCAGCTGGAGCAACCTCTCACTCTGTTTCTGATTCACTGGCAACCCCCTAAAATGGGTCGCAGTTCAATTAAGGAGGCAAAATTTGCTCTCCGCATCATGCGGCTCCTTCCTGGAACTCCTCCATTAGCAATAAAACACAGGGGCCATTTGCTGCTCAGAGAACTGGTGAGCTCCAATGCAAGGGCAAAGATGTTTGCCAGCGCCTCATCCAAATCCCACACCCAGTTTTCCAAAGCGGATCTCAGGAAATGTTGCTCCTTGCTTGAATAGGACCCGCACCAGGCTCATCCCAAGGACTGATGAGGGTTATCCCAAGCCTCACCCGGCTTCTGATCCGGCTCAGGCCAGGACTTGCGCAGGACATGAACAGTGGAGCCGGACTGGATGCCATAAAAATCCAGTGTTTGGTCATCCCTCAGCTTACGACCACAGTAGATCAAATCTGGAAGAGAGAGCAAACAAGTTTTTCACAGCTTCCCATAGCAAGAGACACTTTGGTATCACCAGAACACTTTTTAGTGAGAGAAATGCGCATATAATTAATACGTAATTAACGCAGCACTAGGCAGCTGCTGGAAAGTTGAGCACAGCCCCCGTGAGAGGCCCTGCGGCCACGCAGGGACCTACCGATGAGCTCCGGGTCCGGCACGGACTCCTGCAGCTTCCCGGTGATGAGCTGCTTCAGGTGGGAGATGCTGCAGCCGCCCAGGGGGCACTCGCCCAGCTCCGTCTCCGGGAGCCGCAGGATGGATTTGGGCGCGAGCGGCTGGTCCGCCAGCTTCACGGCGATGTGCCACTCGCACAGGGACATGGCCACCACGCTGCGGCGTCACGGAGGCGACGCTGGCTCCGAGCGGCCCTGTGAGGGGGAGGGAACGGGCGAAGCGAGACCGTGCTGAACGGCAGAGCCTCCCCCGTGCGGGAGGGCCCTGCCAAAGCACAACAGGGCTCTGTGGGGGCCTGCACGAGTCTTAGCTGCCATGTCCCGGACTAGGGCTGAGGCAGGAGCAGCCTCTGCACCGGGAGCGGGAAAGGAGGCGCAAAGAGCAGACAAATGACCCGTCCCGGGCCGCAGCTACGGGGAGGAGGCCCAGCCCGATCCCCCAGCCCACAGACCGGGCCCCGCACCGCCCCTTGGCCCTGGCCCAGGCCCGGCCGCCCCGAGCAGGCCCCAACACTGGCGTCAACTCCGAGACCAGGCCCAAAATCAGCCCCGACGCCCAGGACTAGGCCCCTGCTCCCCAGACTAGGGCCAGGAGCAGCCTCAGCCCCCACTCGGTCCCAGTCCCGCCGTCTCCGCCCACCTCAGCGCCGGGCGCCCCGCGACTCCCCTGGGCCACGCCGGAAACAGACCGCCTCCTTCCTCCCCCCCCCCCAAGGTGCACCCTGGGAAAGCGAGTCCACCGAAGGAAGGGGGCGGAGAGTCACGCGGAGGCGGCAGCCGATTGGTGGAAACCCCGCTGACGCGCGCCGGTTAAGCTAATGGCCGCGCGGCTGGGTGTTTAAAAGGGGTGGGCGGGGCGCCGCGCCCACAGGCGGAGGCCCCGCCCTGCCGCGCCCAGGCCCCGCCCCCGCCCGAGGGGCGCCATCCCCTGCTCTTTGTCACGGCTGAACGCAAAAGCCGCCGTTTTCCACCCCAAAAACGAGCCGCAGGGGAGCGCAGGAGCAGAAAGACCCTCTGAAGCTGTCCCTACACGAGATAAGATGGTGACTAAGGAGATTCCTGCCATCTCATCCCTTTTCCAGGCACACCCGCCCCCCAGAGCCGTGCGCATCCCTGACCGGACAGCCTTGGCAACACTCGCTGCTTTGCCCTTTTTCCTCCCAAAAAAGGGCAAGCTATTCCTCTGCTCCCTAAAAACCCGTGCCAATGCACCAGCTTTTCAGACAAGAAGAGCTGTTTGTGTTCTAAAAAAAGCCAAGTTACCATGAAAGTACAGAAAGGCTGCAAGAGCCGCATACCAGTCACGTTTTCCTTCTGAACAGCTCTTAAAATGGTCTGCGCAGCACAGGGTGACCACAGCCAGCTTTAAAAGGTGACACGTTTTGCCCAGTGTTTCCCCAAATTTACGTTATCAAGTTTGCAGCTTAAGCAGACAGCAACTACCCAGGTTTGAGCCCAAAACTCACACTATGCAGCACCCCGTGGAGGGGA